>NC_134893.1:69686173-69748673 GCF_041734735.1 Babylonia areolata | reverse complement strand
CTGATGAAGAGAGGGGCATAAAAGACAGGTGGAGATAGACAGAGAGAGAGAGAGAAAGAGGAAGAGCAAACCGTTCAGAAGATGATGACGAGAAATATATATATATATATATTTATACATACCAATCCTGTAATGTTCGAATGTTGAGGGCCACCGTGTCTCGCAGTGATTCTCACAGGTTTATAACTCCCGTCATCATTTTTCTCACAACATGCTCGCCCATGACACTGGGGATACCAGACACACTTCCAGTATATTCTGTTTCTCTCGTCTTTGTCTCGGATATACTCGTATCCCTCAAATCGAAGAAGGGGTTTTCCCCGTGTGGTTGTCCTCACCTCCATGCTGAGCTGAAGAAAGATGAAAAAAAAAAATAATAATAATAATAATAAAATTAAAACAAACAAGAGAGGCAAGGCCTTCAAGACTCACTTGTGATGCACTTTTAATAAAAAAAATCCAAGCTTTTTATGTATTGAGTATAATTTCAAAATGTAATGTTTCAGATGAGAAAGATCAGTTTAAAGCAAATTACTTTCCAGAGGTGCAATATTGTTTTAAACAAGATGACTGGAAAGAACTGAATTTTTCCTATTTTTATGCCTAATTTGGTGTCAACTGACAAAAGTATTTGCAGAGAAAATGTCAATGTTAAAGTTTACCACAGACACACAGACAGACAACCGAACACCAGGTTAAAACATAGACTCACTTTGTTTACACAAGTGAGTCAAAAAGAAGAAAGATCATGAAATTCTCAACAAAACTCTCTCGTTTCTCAGTCAGTTTCTCTTGTTACTGTAGGTTCTCATAGGTTCCTTATTCAGCTTTTGTTTTCTTCTTTTTTTCTTTTTTTTTTTTTTCTTTTTTTTCCTTATTTTAATCTTTTTTTTTCTTTTTCCTTTTTTTTTGGGGGGGGGGGGAAGCATGTTTGCTGTTCAGTTGTTTACCTGCACTTGTTTTTCTTTACAACTAAGTTTGTTTTTGTTTCTGGGCTTTTTGTTTTTTGGGGTTTTCTTTTTTTCGGCGGGAGGGAGGGGCTTGTGGGGGTGGGGGGGGGAGGGAGGGTAAGATGCAGGGGGAGTTTTCAGGATTTTTAAGGGTCCCCATTGTTAAATTAAAAATAACCACTTAGACATTTACACACACACACACACACACACACACACACACACACACAAACCACCACAGCTAGGGACAATTCCTTAACGAGACTTTTCTTGCTCAGTCAGCCTGTTAATTCTTGGTCTCCACTGAACGTGAACTATCACTTTATCTCATTGTGAACTGACACTTTACCTAAGCCCCAGCATTAGTTTCTCTGTTGTTCAAATAGAATTTTAAACTTCACTGTCACTTGCTTTCACTCAAGAAACTGGTTCTAACATGTCTAGAAAATGACAAGCTAAAACACGAATTAATATAAGCAAAATCATTTGACCCCATCAGTAAAGTGATTAACTAAAATTCTGCACCTGGGCATTTGGAATGCTCTCCTGCAATCAAAAATTCAAAAATTAATCTTAAAAAGTAATCAGTATGTGCATGGTGAACCTGCATGGATTCATTACGTGTTACATAAACAATGAGAGGGAGACCTGAGCTTCAAGAACCACGTGGCACACGCAACAGCAAAAGCCAACAGAACCCTATAGGCATCATAAGAAGAACCTTCGACCATCTTACACCAGAAACCTTCATTGCAAGTCCCTGGTGAGACCAGCCCTGGAGTTTGGCCACTCAGTTTGGCAGCCAAGACACAAGACACTCTGCACTGACCTAGAAGATGTCCAAAGATGAGCAATCCGCTTGATAGGTTCCCTGAAGTAACTCCCCTACCCAGAACGTCTTGCTAGCCTGAAACTACCCAGCTTGGAGCATTGTCGTACCAGACGTGATATGATCGACGTATACATGGAGTGATGGTCTAGAGGTGACGCGTCCGCCTAGGAAGCGAGAGAATCTGAGCTCGCTGGTTCGAATCACGGATCAGCCGCTGATATTTTCTCCCCCTCCACTAGACCTTGAGTGGTGGTCTGGGCGCTAGTCATTCAGATGAGACGATAAACTGAGGTCCCATGTGCAGCATGCACTTAGCGCATGTAAAATAACCCACAGCAACAAAAGGGTTGTTCCTGGCAAAAATTCTGAAGAAAAATCCACTTCGATAGGAAAAAAAAACCACAACTGCATGCAGGAAAAAATACAAAAAAAATGGGTGGTGCTGTAGTATGGCGAAACGCTCTCCCTGGGGAGAACAGCCCGAATTTCACACAGAGAAATTTGTTGTGATAAAAAACAACAACCAAATACAAATATGTTCACAGAATCTATGACACAGATCAACCAGAACTCCACCTTTTCCAAGGTAGGGGTACCCGGGGCAACAGCCTTAAGCTGGCCAAGGGACACTGTAGGCTGAACCTACGTGCTGGCTACTTCTCCCATCGTATCGTCACAGTGTGGAATAGCCTTCCTGACAGTGTTGTAACCGCCCCATCCGTCAATGCGTTCAAACACAGGCTGGATGCACACTGGAGGAGTGTATCCACTCTCTACGACCCAGAATGTTACTACTTGTCTCTGCCACGCATGCCACACACAGTCTAATGTGTAGTGATTTCTTTTTCCTGGAACGGTGAACAGGCCTGTTAGGCCTTCTACACTGCAAGAATCAAGTATAAGTAAGTGTAAGAGAGAGACAGAGAGCAACCAAAAAGAAAGGAGAGAGAGAGTTTATGTGTGCAGTGCATCACTGCATGCATGCGCATTCAATGCCACAAGCCTTGCTCTGTGTGTGTGTGTGTGTGTGTGTGTTTAAAATTCAACTCTGTATGTATAAGAGAGAGAGAAAGAACCAGCTGTGGGTGTCTGCGCGCACATAGTTTTCTACAACGGCGATTTTTATAACTACTGATTGTACGTCCTGCCTAACTCAGTATAACTGCTATGAAGATGGGGGATTTTTTTTTTTTTTTGTTTTTTTTTTCTTATTATTATTTGTTGCGCTTTGATCGGTGCTCGGAACAAACTGAGTGTTTCAATTTCAGTTTCAGCAGCTCAAGGAGGCGTCACTGCGTTCGGACAAATCCATATACGCTACACCACATCTGCCAAGCAGATGCCTGACCAGCAGCGTAACCCAACGCGCTTAGTCAGGCCTTGAGAAAAAAAAAAGGTGAATAAATAGCAGATAAGCGTACATAAATAAGTAAATAAATAAATAAATAATAATTATAATATATAAAAAGGGTTGTAGTAGTAATAATAATTATAATATATAAAAAGGGTAGTAGTAGTAGTAATAATAATAATAAATAAATAAATAAACTGAGTGGGTCTGTTGCGAAACTGATGAAGTGACTGGGCACGGCAGGGATGGAGATCGTGCACATGCTGTGCGCGCTCGTGTGTGTGCGTGTGTGTATATATACTTTGTGGGTCAGCAGTGAGTGTTTCTCAGTGAGTGCGCGCCGGGTGCATCAGTGTGTACCGGCGCGCGCGCGCGTCAATGTATGTATGAAAAGTCCCCGGTATATGTGTGTGCACGGCTGTGCGTTTGTCTGTGTCAATCTGTGTGTGTGTGTGTGTTCGTCAGTGTGTGTGTAGTGCGTGCGGGCGGACGTGCGTGTGGCAGTACGGACGTGCGTGTGTGTGATTAAAAACAACGACGAAACTGAAGAACCGACGTCCAAGTGATTGGAGACATAGTCTGCACTGGCGCACTTTCGAACAAAACATACTACATACAGGTAAAGCGGACGAATCTTCAGTACTTCAGCTATTATTAATAGATCCCTGATCAAACGTCGGTTACTTTTCAGCCAGGAAGCGCCGCACAATCTGAACACGGAGGGGGGGAGGGAAGAGAAATAAAAATTTAAAAAAAACCGACAGGGACGAATATAATGTGTGTTGCGCATCTTGGCTTGCACCACCACAGTCACGGTGTGTGTGTGTGTGTGTGTGTGTGTGTTGGGTTTCGTGGTTGAAAAGATAGTTTTGTTGCTGAATTTTGTTTGTTTCGTTTTGTTTTGTACTCGGCCAGCACTGATGGGAAAGTTGTCCGACGCATGCGCAAAATGCAACAACAACAAAGGATCGTAACTCTTAAGTACTTGAAACCGTCTGCTCTGCAGTGATTTCGTTTCTTCCGAGTCGGCTGCCTCGCAAATCGACCGAGAAATTGGCAAAAACGTGGCAGGAAAATCGCGTGCATCCTTGGGACGTACAAGTGCTGAAAACTGCGGGTCCTTTTATCAGATTTCATCTGAGCGCACTGGTTCAAATCACAGCTCAGCCACCGATATTTTCTCCCCCTCCACTCAGTAGACCTTGAGTGGTGGTGTGGACGCTAGTCATTCGAATGAGACGATAAACCGAGGTCCCGTGTGCAGCATGCACTTAGCGCACGTAAAAGAACCCACGGCAACAAAGGGTTGTTCCTTGCAAAATTCTTAGGAAAAATCCACTTCGGATAGGAAAAACAAAGAAAACTGCACGCGGCAGGAACTGAAACACTAGGGGAAAAAAAAAAGAAGAAGAAAAAATGGGTGGCGCTGTTGTGTAGCGACGCGCTCTCCCCGGGGAGAGCAGCCCGAATTTCACAGAGCCTCGGAAAGTCTGTTGTGATAAAAAAAAGAAAAACAAATACAAATATACAAATACAAATTTCTGTGCGTAAACGATGCGCTATAGTGCGTTATGAGAAACTCACACAAATTCAAGTTAGTGTGACTGAGATGGGCACCAAGTGGTTGCAGCGCTGGATTTTCAATCTGAGGCCCGGGTCTCGGGTTCGAATCTCGGTAACGGCTCCTGGGCCCGTATGCACGTCAAACCCGATTAGCTTATTCGCGTTTAGGGCTTAAACGCGGTTAGCTATTCGGAGCTTAAACGCGATTAGCCCCTCTCCGGTTTTGGTATGTACGTCGCCCTATTCGCGATTGAATTAACTCTCTGCGTTTATGGGGCAGGACACGGCGCGCTATTTATAGATTCTTTGGAAAACCGCGGTGCAGCAGGCATTGCTTTCGGTTTAGACATACCCTCCCTCGTGGAACTACCGCTGGTACGTGCTTCGTCGGTTTTCGTCAGTCCCAGTTTTTATTGTTTGTATTACTTGCCATGGAGAATTCAAAGCGCACTAGGAAGCCAAATTTCAGTGCTGATGAAATTCTAGTATTTCTGGAAGAGATGCAGGTGGAACGTGCGCTGTTATTCAGCAGAAAAATAAAATAAAATAAAAAATAAAGTTAGAAAAGTGTGTGTGTGTGTGTGTGTGTGTGTGTGTGTGTGTGTGTTAATCTTCAGTTTAACGTCTATTCACTGTAAAGTGATATTAGACCCAAAACAAAAAAACGAACAAAAATAATAAATAAATAAACCAAAAAAAACAAACAAAAAAACAACAACAATAATAATAATAAAGTTAGAAAAGTGTGTGTGTGTGTGTGTGTGTTGAGGGGGTGGGGGGGAGGGAGGGGGGGATTGGTCATGTGTGTAAATGAATGTGTATGCCACCTCGTTTGTCAGCTCCCAAATATGTTGCCGCCTAAACCTGAACTTTCGGAACAGGTCATGGTCATCGTACAGGTCAAACGGGTTCTTTCTGTCACGAAAGATGCGGTTTCTTCGCAATTGCCGTCGCTGTCTCACTTGGAAAAACATCAATGCCGCCATATTTATCCGCGTTTAGGCTCGCTATCTGACCCCCGAGGCACCGATAACTTTATCCGCGTTTAGCCCAGTCGGATAGCTTATGCGTTCTGACGTACATACCAAAATCTGCGGCCTATCCACCCGAATAGGCGCTATTCGCGGATAGCCCTCTATCCGGATCGACGTGCATACGGGCCCTGGTGGGTAAAGGGTGGAGGTTTTTTCCGATCTCCCAGGTCGTCAACAAGGGGCAGACGGCCTCATTCGGTGCCGCCGTATACGCACTGCGGCACGCAGAATGATCACCGGCACATTAACTCTTTCCATACGAACGGCGAAAGAGACGACGTTAACAGCGTTTCACCCCAATTACCACCATCAAAATATTGCAAGCGGAAGGCTCTTATACTGAAGACGTGAATGTTGACAAAGAATACCACAATTCTGACGACGGAAGCTAAAGGTTTGGTCATTCTGACACCCACTGGACATCCGAGGGGTTTGTGTAGAGGAGAAGAGAGGACTGGCCGTACTGAGTGAGTTAAAGATCCTGTAACCCATCATCGTGTAAGTGTTCGGTGGGTTGTACAGACACGAAAATAACCAGCATGCGTCAACCACGGACAGAATCACCGGCAAGTCGATGTTGGTCGTGTAACGGAAAGAAGAAAGAAGAAGAACGCTGATAAAACAACAGCACTTGACTGAGCGGCCCGGGTGCGCATCCTCAAGGGAGACAACAGGAATAAATAACCTGGGTGTCACAGAGTCTCACTGAGCCCATACTATTGAGCTCGATGGTGTGTCTCTACCATGATGAAAGAACTGCAGGCTAGTCCACGAAAGATCAATCAATTAACAAACAACTGAAACAGACGCCGCATCCAACCTAGGCGGCTTTTCTGATTATGTCTCCAGCAACATCGTGGAGAGGTCAACCAGAACTGAAAATGTCTTACAATGAGTGAGTTTCTACAATCCAGTCGACTCATGTCTTACAAAGAGTGAGTTTCCACAATCCAGTCGACTCATGTCTTACAAAGAGTGAGTGTCTACCTTTTTATGTTCTTGCTTCTGGAACCTCTATAGTGTTCTGTTCTATCTTTTTTTTCAGTTCTGAGTGAGTCGACTGGATTGTAGAAACTCACTTTTTGTGAGAACAGCAGTTGACTGGAACATACTGAGTGACTGATGGTCTGCCTGCTAAAGATAGTGCTGAACAACCATCACAGTGACTGACGGCGGCATGCGCGCCGTGTAGAAATCAACACACGCCACTGCAACCTCTCCCATCCCCCACTCCACACCCTCCCCCTGCTCCACCAACCCCCCTCCACCGGCCCTCCACCCCCACCCCCCACCTCCCCACCCCACCCCCGTTCCCCCAAAATTCCCCGTTATGTCAATCAGTAATCAGTATAGTCAACCAGACACGTATTTCTTATTGAGCCAACTCACCGTCGGCGCGAGCACGGCGTGCGCGTACTTGTGGCGAAATCGATCAGTATACATTTGAGCATGTTGGAAACACATACTGGTGAGCACCGCATTGTTCCATCCACACAATGGTTTGAGTCGAACTTTGATGCCGGGCTAAGAGCAATGAGGAATGTTCTTCATGTTTTTCGTGTTCCACGAAAGAAATTTTTAGTCGATTGATTCTTTGGCGGGACTGAAGTACTTTAAAACCCATTTTTCATGAATTTCACCATCTCCTATGTAAAATACAGTCGTCAGAACAGTTGAAGCCTTCGCTGCAATACTGAAATTGACTCGACACGGACGAATTGACAGTAATGACCGTAGTTACAGTACCCACTAACAAAGCAACCTTTTACCAACCTAAGAAACCAGTTGTTCAACGCCGAAAGCACGTGTCGTCTACGTCAGTGGTGTGACGAAACACAGAATTAGAACACTGATGCTTACCTCAGCAGTGGGTAGGCCAACATTGAATGTTGTTAACTTGAGCAGGGTGTCGGCGGTTTTTACTAGTGTATGCCTGTCTGTGCGTGTACAACAAATTACATGACAGGTGATATAAACAAGTCACTCAGTCTTACGGTTCGTCTCCATGAGATACGTACCGAGACTATAATTATTTTGTACGTGACGCAAGTTAGTTCTTTAATACCGGAAGTATTTTGTGTTCTTTACTTGCTGAATTTTCATTCATATATTTGTGAATCATGATTTCTAATGGCTAATCAAGTTCTATATCAAGGTGCTCAAATTTGCGACAGTTCCCCTACACGCACAACGAAACAACTAGAGTCGGGTATGGAGAGTTTTATCCTTACCTCACTGACGGCAAAGTTGCCGTTCTGAAACCGGCTACCAGGCCTTGACTCACGAGAACCTAGCCACACTCCTGCCGCGAGGTGGAAAAAAAAAAGAAGTAACACACCTTCACAGCGTGTCTCGTGAGAACCTTGCTTGACTAATGTGTGTGTGTGTGTGAAAAAAAAAAAAAAACGCGCTTCGGGCTCCTGTTACGTATCCCATCAAAGTCGCTTCAGCTATGCACGTAAATTAGATCTACGAGAAAAGGACCCTGACTTTAAATTACTTCACCAATTGACAATGAACACGTATCTGCCATGTGATAAAAAATAAATAAATTAAAATAAAATCGTACCAAACTTATGTTTATGTTTTTGCCTTTGGGTTACCAAGCTGCCTCCAACTGCTCAGAAGTATCCAACTTTTCACTTTCTGCGAAATGCCTACTTTCTCCTTTGCACTTACTTCCTTCCGCCGGCAGGCTAGTCATGGACTGTCTCTTCCACAGGCAGCCGCGCGAAAGAAACTCCATATGGAACGTGTTTTCTCTTTCATTGGACGTGTCATATGGAACAACTCCCCCCCCCCTCCCCTCCCCCCTATTCTGTCTGACACGCTCAGTTGGAGGGTGGAGACTGGGAGTAATGGTGCCTGGCGTGTGAGTGTGTGTGTGTGTGTGTGCGCGCGCGCGTGTGACCTTCATATCTTGTGATGCATATAGGCGGCAAATGAATGTTATGAAATGTACAGACTGCATCAACGTATAATTATATGTGTAATTGTATTTGTAAACGCTCTGGGCTCTCCGGAGATAGGGTGTCCAAATATTAGTCAGTCATAAATAGTATTTACGAATATTTTCTGTGGAGTTAAGGTGGTGCAGACAGCTGTTATGTCTACATGGAGGTTGCTTAGAAACTTGGCGGGGCTTTCCACCGACAATGTCACTGGATATATGTCGGTCCCTTCAACAGAACTGGACTTTAACCCCACTTCCCCACCGCACCCAAAATTCAACCTCCATCCATTCTGCCGTTACCAGTCAGCGGACCACGTGAAAGGCGTGTAGTGGGTACTGTAGGGAGAAGCACGTTTGCATTCATAATAAGGGAGGTGGTGTCTGGAGATGGGGACTCCCCAAGAGAAAGTAAGTGAGAGCTAGTATAGAGGGAAACGTCAGTGAGTTGGGGTGAAGGAATAAGGAGGGGGGGTAGGGGGGTTGTGGAGGTCATGTTTTGTGTTGACTTGGTTAAAGTCAGTTATGATTCGATAGAATGGCTGCTCCCTTTTTGATTGACACACAAGACTTTAACACTGAGATGCGACGGAGAGAGACAGACAGACAGACAGGCAGGCAGTAGGCAGGCAGACAGACACATAGAGAGATCATGATCGAAGTACCGGAGCCTGGGAGGGAGGGTGGTGAGGGGATAGCATAGCGGTGACAGTGGAAGGGTGGGATGAATGCGGAGGAAGAGTTGGGGGGGTGGGGGGGAGGATGGAGGAGAGGAAGCTGGGCACAGTCATCCACGGGTTGCCCCCCCTCCTGGAGTGACTCCAGAGTAGGCCTCGTCAGTGTAACCCCAACCAGGCGGCAGACAATACCATCAGCGAATCAGAAACAACCCGCAGCAAATGTCCATAATTATAGTATTACATCCTCGTCCGTGAATGTGTTAGCATAATTTGGTGGACGGAGAAGGGAGTGCACGATAGTAGTAGTATATCATGTTGTTTAATTTCCTTGTAAAATTTTCCAAGTAGTACATCATGTTGTTTAATTTCTTCATAAAATTTTCCAAATAATGTTATATAAAAAAATATATATATATATATAAAAAACACGGAGGAGCACGGGGAGCAGGGTCACGACCTTATAACTGGTCACGGTCTAATTGGTCACGACCTTATAATTGGTCACGGTCTAATTGGTCACGACCTTATAATTGGTCACGGTCTAATTGGTCACGACCTTATGATTGGTCACGGTCTAATTGGTCACGACCTTATGATTGGTCACGGTCTAATTGGTCACGACCTTATGATTGGTCACGATCTAATTGGTCACGACCTTATGATTGGTCACGATCCAATTGGTCACGACCTTATAATTGGTCACGATCTAACTGGTCACGACCTTATAACTGGTCACGGTCTAATTGGTCACGACCTTATGATTGGTCACGATCTAATTGGTCACGACCTTATAATTGGTCACGATCCAATTGGTCACGACCTTATAATTGGTCACGATCTAATTGGTCACGACCTTATAATTGGTCAAGATCTAATTGGTCACGTAGCCTGACAACCAATTTGTCACGCCCTAGGGTCATTCAGTTCGTGACCCGGTATCTGTCTGAGCAATTTATCACGGCCCAATGATGACGGTAGTCCAATTCGACGACCGGTTGACCCCTCTGGTCACTACAATGACCATGCGTGACTTCGTGCGTCATTGCGTCCCTCTGTTTTATTTTGGACATTATAAATCACTATAATAACTAACAGGTGGTAAGAATGAAAATCGTTAATACCTGAAACCACTTTGTCTGTGTTGAAATCCAGCGGCGTTACCGAGACAATGAACAACAACTAGTGAACTGCAGCCACTGCTGTTCCTTGAATGCACAGAGCTCCAGTCAAGTGTTGGTCAGCGCACCTCCCATCAGTTACAGAATCATGTTTCTTCTCCTTCTTCGTTCGTGGGCTGCAACTCCCACGTTAACTCGTATGTACTCGAGTGGGCTTTTACGTGTATGACTGTTTTTACCCCGCCATGTAGGCAGCCATACTCTGATTTCGGGGGTGTGCATGCCTGGGTATGTCCTTGTTTCCATAACCCACCGAACGCTGACATGGATTACAGGATCTTTAACGTGCATATTTGATATTCTGTTTGAGTATACACACGAAGGGGGTTCAAGGCACTGGCAGGTCTGCAGATATGTTGACCTGGGAGATCGGAAAAATCTCCATCCTTTACCCACCAGGCGCCGTTGCCGAGATTCGAACCCGGGACCCTTATATTGAAAGTCCAACACTTTAACCACTCGGCTATTGCGCCACGTTCGCCGCATGGAAGATGGTCGCATCCCAAAAGACATCCTTTATGGAGAGCTCGCCACGGGGTAGAGAAGCATCGGCCGCCCACAGCTGAGATACAAAGACGTTTGCAAACGTGACATGAAGGCGCTTGAGATCAACACTGAGTCCTGGGAGGACCTTGCAGATGACCGCAACAGATGGAGAAGCACTCTCAAGAATCAGCTACGGATTGGTGATGACAAACTGTCAGCTGCTGCAGCAGAAAAGCGAGCTCGCAGAAAAGGGACGGCAGCCAACAGACCAGCATCAGCTTACACATGTGACAGCTGCGACAGAGACTGTCTCTCTCGCATCGGTCTCTACAGTCACAGGCCCATTTAGACATTAAGTCGGATATACTCTATCCATGGTCAGCCATGACCGAAGGAGGCCTACTATTGCGCCCGTCAGATTCATGTTTAACTCACTCAGTACGGCCAGTCCTCTCTTCTCCTCTACACAGACCCCTCGGATGTCCAGTGGGTGTCTCAATGATCCAACCTTTAGCTTCTGTCACGGCTCGTAGCATTCATTTGTGCGTGTGTTCGTCTCCCTTCCCCTCCTCTCCCTTTCCCCTCTCCCTTTCCCTTCTCCCTTTCTCCCTCCTCTCTCCCCCTTTTGCTCTATCCTTCTCTTGTGTGCTCAGTTCTGTTCCGAACTGAAGCACGTGAATCTGTCGTGATGTGTGTCTGACATGTCCTTAGTCATTCTCGCTGTGAACTCTTGAGATGAGTTCGGAGTTAACATCGTTTTGAAAGAAAGGTTTTGCTTTGCCTTTGGTGCCGAGCTTTGGAAGGAGAAGGGTCGCCATTCCAGCAAGTGAGCTGTTGGGTGCCCTCTCGGACAGTCGTGGGATTCGATTCTTGTGTGACCCCCTTCTGCCTCTGTGTGGATCTGTGTTTCTTGTTCTCTCCTGGGCCAGTGGTGAGCCTGATTCCTGCTTGGTGACAGGTGAGGGGGAAGTTGTATAGTTAGTTTGTCCTCGTGGTGTTAGTGTCGTAACTTGTGACATTTGGTTGTATTTTGGGGATTGTTTTAACGAAAATCTTTTAAATCCAATATTTTATTTCTAAATATTTTGGGATAATTGATTGTGTTAGGGTTGTTTTGCTATGTATTCAGCTCGAGTTGTTTCCGATTTATTTCCTTTGTGAACTGTGTCCAACTGCAGCCTAAGATTTCCAAAACGGTTGTGTGGTGTTTGAAATGTAATTGGTAGATTGCAATGTTGGCTCATTGAGTTTTGTTTCAGTAGTTGGAAACCACAAGGATTGATACCGCTATTTTTGTCATTTAGGGTAAATGTCTCTTTCGGATTGCATGCGAGTTTAACTCCTTCATTACTGGATAAATCATAAACATTTCATGTACTTTTGGCGTTCGTAGCATTGTGTGAAATTGACTGTATATAAGATAACCAATTATTTCCTTAGTGCATTCCGTATCATTCCAGGAAGGGGGGGGGGGGTACTCTTTCATAATGTTAGAGTGTAATCTACAGAGATATGGGAGTTGTTACAGATTTGTTCCCTGTGATTCTTCCTGTTGGTTCTCCCTGACTGCCACCCCAACGGGACTCCAGGATTCGCTTTTCGTCATTTCACTTCGTCCCTGTCTGTTCCAAACTCCTCACTTCCACTCCTTCCCCCCACCTCATATTTCCAACGTCCTCACCCACAGTCCCTCCTCCCGCTTCCACCCCCTCCGTTTCTGCGGGCGTACGAGTGAAGCCAGTTCAGTGATGCTGTCCTTCAACAGATGAAAGTGATTTTGGTTCAAGTGAACTGACATTTTGTTTTTCTTTTGCGTAGATCTGTGCTGCTGTTATTAGGGCTTACTGTGTCTTGATCAAGCTGCTATGATGTAACTAGAGTGTTTCTGTAGTTAAGTGTTTCAATTTGTGTGTCTGGACCAGTGTACAACAGTAAAGAATTGAGCTGATTTATCTATGTCTCTGTGTTTTGTGTTGTCGGGGTGTTAGTTAGTCTGGGAAGGTGCGGGGGGTTCATGGGCAACCCCTTATGGGTTGTGACAGCTTCCGTCGTCAGAATTGTGGTATTTTTTGTCAACATTTACGTCTTCAGTATAAGAGCCTTCCGCTTGCAATATTTTGATGATGGTAATTGGGGTGAAACGCTGTTAACGTCGTCTCTTTCCCCGTTCGTATGGAGAGAGTTAAGGTGGCATCAAAGTGTGTGGACGGATCCACATCCACTTTGCCTACGCAACACCAAAAGGAAACAGATGGTACCTGACCAACTCAGTATGATGAACCCAAAATGAACTGGTCAGGTCTTGAGAACCTACGACTGAAATTATTGAACGGGTGGCTGGGGTGGGGAGATTCCTCTATCTCAACCCCCCCCACCCCCACCCCCCAGTCTCTCTTTCTCTTACCCCTTCCATTCAGTTTATCCCCAATCTCCCTTTCTCTGTCCCCTCTCCTCTCTCTCTTTGCCTTGCATCAGGGCTGTCTGTGCGGTCTCAGTCTAGTCATCGTTTATTCTCTCTTTCAACCCCTCGGCCTCCTCTCTCTCTCTCTTTTGTTTGACTTGATTGTTACTGAAAAGCATCCAAAGTCAAACGACGCTCCAACGTCAACTAAAGTTACCGATTAATGAATCCTTTTCTTCCCTCCAAGCTCCTGTTTATTCACTAATCTTCTATATCTTGACTCCTCTCGGGTTCTGAAGGCCCCCAAACTGAATGGGGGAATGCGAAAGACGACACGGAAGTGGATACGATTTGGGAGTTCTCCGTTTGGACGCTTGTTTTTGCTGTACCTACGTGGCACTGCAGATTGAAATCGATCAGTATCTTTCTGAAAAACTATGCCTTCCAAAAATCACCAGCATTCGTGCCTGAGAGTGGTCGCTCTGTGGCCGGTTTTCTCACTTCGAATGTTGAAGCGTGGAGTATTCAGAATTTGCCACGCGAGTTTCTATCATTAAACTGAATATGGCGCGGTGCAGACGGTGTTACTGTTGGAGCGCTCGTCATTCTACTTTTCTACCCCGTGGAGATTTGGTCCGGTCCACCGGTGCAGAGACTGCGTCGAACTTAACTTGTCCAGGACCAAGCCCCAAATCTGACACGGCCTTCACACACACACACACACACACACACACACACACACACAGAGCGTGAAGGGCTCGGTACCAGTCTTTCGCTTTGCTCTTGAAACTCACCCTATTTCTGGATGGGTTCCGATCTTTGGCTTTGGCTCTTAACTCACTCAGTACGGCCAGTCCTCTCTTCTCCTCTACACAGACCCCTCGGATGTCCAGTGGGTGTCTGAATGACCCAACCTTTAGCTTCCGTCGTCAGAATTGTGGTATCTTTGTCAACATTCACCTCTTCAGTATAAGAGCCTTCCGCTTGCACTATTTTGCTGATGGTAATTGGGGTGAAACGCTGTTAACGTCGTCTCTTTCGCCGTTCGTATGGAGAGAGTTAAAACGCTTCAAAACATCATAATACTACTTCTTTTTCATTGGACCTGTCATCTGGAACAAACTCCCTTATTCTGTCCGACACGCCCAGTCTTTGTCCTCGTTCAAATCAGCTCTCAAAACACACCTTTTCCGGTCAGTTATGATTAGTTTTTCTGCCCTGTGTGTGTGTGTGTGCCAGTGTCTGCGATTGTTGGTGGGTGGAGAGGGGAATAGAGCTCTATCAGTGTGAATGCCTGGCGTGTGTGCGTGCGTGCGTGTGTGTTTGTGTGTGTGTGTGTGTGTGTGTGTGTGTGTGTGTGTGTGTGTGTGTCTCCTTTCCGGAGATAGGAGGTCCAAATATTCATAATAAAATTAGTAATACAACTGCAGCAGGTTCTGGGGAGGTTGGGGGGTAGGATGATTGTGGACGGAGGTTATGTTTGTGTACTGCTTTGATCTTCAGCTACATGTTGTTGGCTGTTAGTCCCTCTAGTTTCTCTATCAGTCCAGTTTATTTTTGCCAGTTCAGCATTCAGTACAGTGAAATCTGTTTTTGCATCGTTTATAGACGTTTGGCTTTCGGTGGGTGGTGCTTGCACAGGTTAGCCTAACAGTGATCAATGACTGAGAAATGGTCACGCTTTCCAAGTCCAGCGTGTTGTAGTAATTTCATTGATCATTATCTTCTCTCTTGGTGAGGACTAGGCCTACTATGTTGGACTTTTCTCCTACACGGTAACGTGTAGGCTCCCTTTGGTGCTGTATCCAGAACTGAGGCATCTTTCAGTTGTTGCTGTTAGGAACTTTGTGGCTGCATGGACTGGACCTGCCTTGCTTTTCTCATTATTCCAATTAATTTCTGGGAAGTTAAAATCCTCAGTGATTACGGCGTGGGATGCCTTCATCTCAGCCGCTGACTCAGTTTTGCAGTAGCTCATTTCTTCTTCACTGTTGGGGCTTCTGTATATAAGTCCAAGAAGTTTACTAGACCTTCGTTAATTTGGCATTCAGTCGACAAAGACGTGTTCTGTAAAACTGATCGCTTGTCAGTCCGTTGTCGCAAACTGATGGTTTCAACACTGTTCTCACGTACAGCGCCACCACCCCGTCCCCCACCTTCCAGGTTCAGTGAAACTGAAGAGTTTGTATCCTTCCAGCGCTACTGATTCAGTTTCACACTCATTGATTGGATGCCTGGAGTTCTTTGGCTTAAAGTTTACTTCCGTTACTCCTGTGATACTTGATGAAAGGATATCCACCATAGCTTTTAACTCATTTCTTTTGTTCATCAGCATTTGTATAAAAGCAAGTGCACTTCTTAAACGTATCTTCATTTTCTGGAGAAAAAAAAAGAACAAACTATAGTCAGTCATGTGCTTTTCAAGTTGACTCAAGTTCAGTAAAACTTGCAGTTTTAAAACTATCTACATCCCTCGGAGGTTGTCTTCTCATCCTTTCTCCTCCGGTGTACCCCTCTTGCCGATGCCGGTTTACAACATTGAGCTCAACAGTATACAATTCAGCTCAGTGGTTTAATTACAACCTGGCCATTATTACGAATCCAATGGGCGTACTCAGTCATCCCACGAAGCCCGGCTTTGCCGGCTCTCTCTTGCTTTTCATCTCCCTAAAAAGAGCATCTTCTTTCCTTTCCTGTAGTGTCAGGTCCTTTTTGAAATTTACCTTAACGTACAGCCTTTCTGGGAGTGGGCTACTTTTTTTTTCATCAACACCTTGTGTGGAACTTGCCATGTGTAGTGCTCGAACTTGAGGCACTGCACACTGGACCCCCTACGCTCACTGTACAATCAGTATGCTACACATAGGTAGTCCACGCGTGTCACCAAAAGCAATTTTATAAATTATTATTATTATTTACTTATAGAATGATGAACAGGCCAACCCAGACCTAAAAAATCTACCAAGTTCAAGTGCGCCGGATCAGCCTTGAGTATGTTCTATTTGTTTTGTGTTTTAAGACAACAAAATCGATACCAAGAAAACTGCGAAGGGAAAGTAACATGTTTTGCAAGGCAACCGACGATGCTTCAATTTTTGGTGTAAGCGTCTGAAATTTGGTCACGAACACAGATGAACTACCGTTTTGTTCACGGCTAGTGCATTATATTATATAAGCATTGAATTTGCATACTGTGTGCTCCTACGGATGGTAAGTAAAAGGTCTCCTTTTTTTTTCTTTTAGAATATGTTTTGCGATCTCGTGCGCAGAACTCTTTCCAGTGGCGAGTGTGTCGCGCAAAAGTTTGGGACCTCTTTGTTCTAAAATCGTTCATGAAAACACATTGTAATAGGTCCATGTTGTCATCTAGGTAGTGTATATTTGCCGACTTACAGTTATTTAGTATTTCACGAAGGGAAACTCCTTCCTTCCGTATTGAGATATAGAGGAGACATGATACAAGTATTCAAGATAATTAATAAAATGGTTGACACTGACCCCTGCACCTTCTTTTCTACTAACAAACTCCATGTTACCAGAAGCTCAAATACTAACCTTTTCACAAAATTTTGCAGAACAAATATTCGTAAGTTTTCTTTTAGCTTTAGAGCAGTTAAAGGATGGAATGCACTGAATAATTCAACAAAAACAGCCAAAACTATTGACCAGTTCAAGAATCTTCTAGACAATGACTTTAAATCAGTAATAAAACCATTCGATTTTGATGAATGAACATTTAAAAAATTTCATACGCATGTACGCAACCCTAAACTATTTCTATATTAAGAAAAGCCAAAAAGGCTTAAAAAAAAAAGAAAAAAAAAGAGTCCCAAATTCTGTACCTGTACCTGTATCTTTGCTGACTTACAGTTATTTAGTATTTCACGAAGGGAAACTCCTTCCTGCCGTATAGTGACCACGATCACATTATAATTATTATGTCACTGTATGATCTGCAGGAAAAGGCACTAACTCTGTATAAAAAAAAAAAAAAGATTAAAAAAAAAAAAAATTGAAAAGGAACTTCATTTCGCAGTATCAAGGCTGTACCACTCCGGCTAGCGAAGCGTTCCCCGGGGGGTAAACCCCAACTTTCTGTTCTCTGGTGCAGAGGGGGATGGGTGTCTATAATTATGTCCAGCCATTGCCCCATGTTATGATATGTAAAACTCTATGAAATCAAGTAAAATTGGAAAGAGAGCAACTCACAAAAAGTTTATGAGGATCACTGGGATTTGGTATGAATATTTGAATGTTAATACCATTACTTTATCAGGTTAGACTTGTAAAAGAGTTGCTCTTAACCATGATTTACTCATCAACATCAAACTTAACGATCTCCCGCATTTAAAAGAAAAAAAAATGTTGGTATTACTGTTGAAGATTTGTACTGCCCCCTAAAGTGCTGCAGTACCAAAAACAAAATGATTTTTAAGATTTTTAAAATTAGTGCGGGAGCAATCTGTGCATCTGACAATCAAACAGGAAGTAAATTTTGTTAGCCAGTGAGCTCTTCCTTGGTTTTATATAAATATAAATGGAATGGATGTGCACACATTGAAATCACATCTGATGAATTTCAGTTTAGTCAAAGTGAAGATGTCAGTATTATCTTTGTCAGTATTTCCTTATTTTTGTTGATCATCCGACAACAATCCTCTCTATCTTCTGTCTTTTACAGAAAGTACACTATGATTTTTTTAAGTCTGTTATAATAAAATGTACTTCTCTGCAGTGATAATGCACTTTAAATGTTCTTGACTATCCAGTATCTCTTAAGTAATATTCTGTATGCATATTAAGCAGTTTTGAAAGCCATATTCATTGGAAGAAGGCTCTAATCTGTAATCACATCTGTTTATGTTGTGTACATGTATAAATTTGACATACACAACTTCCTGACTGACTGACTACTGTACAAAGATATATTTGTTTTTGAGGCAAACCATACAGTTTCTGTTGTGACTCCAGCAGCACTCCACAATTATCTTTTCAAATTCTAAACAAAAGGTATTGTGATGTTTGTTCTTTATTGCCTTGCTCTTAGTGTTCTGTTCAGCATTAGTTAACACACACATATAGAATAGAATAGAATACAATATGTATTTACCAAGTGTACCGGGGTCACAAGGAATATTGGGGGGGGATAGTACATAACAAGATATGAACTTAAATTGAAAATCATACACAAACACAGATACAGTAGAAATAAGATACATAAAAGTGCATATATATAAAAACTTGTGCATACTAATGTATGCACACACTGCACACATGCACACACACACACACACACATTTGAACAGAAGCTGCATATTACATGCGGGTGGGGCTGATGACTAAATATTCAGGTAGATGGTTGTTGGTTGCACAATTCTATTTATCACACTGGATTTGTTCGAGAGACAGGGTATTGACTGCGTTGGGGAAAAAACTATTGGCAAAGTGATTGGTTTTTGTCCTTATACTTCTGTACCATCGACCAGAGGGAAGCATCTCAAAAATCCCAAAAGCTGGATGTGATTCGTCCTGGCTGGTTGATTTTTCTTTTTTCTTTTTTTTTCTTTTTTCTCTTTTTTCTCTTTTTTCTCTTTTTTCTCTTTTTTCTTTTCTTTTTTCTTTTCTTTTTTTTTTTTGCACACAAGCAAGCACGCACGCATGCATACACACGCGCGTGCACTCACACACACACACACGCACACGCACACGCACACACACGCACAAAGCAACAACAAACTACATAATTTATTATCTGTAAAGCACCCACACAAAAAAATGTTGTCCTGCTGACAGCTAGGCCCAATCCCCCACCCTCAACAAACACACTTCCATGTACACGATTGACCTTGTGATTTTCTGTTTGTTTGAGGAATTCTCAGCCCTCTGGAATCAGAAGACTAGCTAAAGATGTTGAAGGAGTATATTAATGGGTTTGTCTGGATGTTCTGACTATAAGCCTTGCAGCACAGTTCTTGGTTTTCTGAATGGGTTCAACTTGACTTGAATAGAATACAGTACGTCTTTAGTAATCTGATTTGAAATTACATGTTTTTTCAGTTTTTATATTTTCATGTTACATACCTTTTTTTCTTTTTTTTTGCCCTGAATTTGGGACCTTTTGTGTGTGTGTGTGTGTGTGTGTGAGACAGTGATAAATGATCATGGTGGTGATAATGTTGTTGCAGTAGTGTTTCATTTAGATTTGGGACTCAGGCTGTACTCTTTTATATATATATATATATATATATATATATATATATATATATATATATATATATATATCCCTCTCTCTGTCTGTCTATATCTAAACACACACACACACACACACACACACACACACACACACATATCGGTGATTGAAGACATTTTGTTAAAGTATTTATGAATACATCTGAGTATTATCGGTTAGAAGGGGTGGGAGATGTGGATGAATGGAGGGTTGGGGGAAACTGGGCAAATGAGGGTAAAAATGTGGGTGAAATTTGGAAGACAAACAAAACAAAAAAAACAAAAACAAAAACAAAAAACCCTCTAAATACAGTTACAGGAAATTACTTAAAGGACTTCGTAAGAGAGAAGTCGTTAAACTGACAAGCGAAACAACTGATAATGAATGCAAAAAGTCAAAAACATCAACGTTCTCAGTCACTTGTGAAGACACACTTTCGTGTACAAAAGGCTTCATCAAGCTACAGTGAAAAATTATATGCTCAATTGTCAGGTTACTAAAGCATATACACTTGACATTAGAACAATACTTGGTCCGTAATGAATTTGATAATAGTCTGAGAGCTAAGCTCAGAATTTGACAGTATGTTGACATTTTCAGGCAGTGTGCGCTTTCTGCAGACACGGGAAGGACGCGCAGAGCGTGTGTGGGAAGCTGTACTCTCAGAAGCTTCCAGAGAACGGCCAGGTCCTTGCCGCTCACAAGAAATGCATGGTAAGCGTTTGATGGTGATGAAGAACAGCGTTGTTCTTTGGCGAAGTTAAAACCAGGGCTTGTGATCAGTTTAAAGTCATGTGGGACGTCCCTCAAGGACTTTTCTTCTCTTTTTTTCTTTAAAAAACCCCCCACATAATTCTAGGAGATTCCAGGCATCAACAAGTTGAAGGAGAAGACTCATATAGTGCACATTGTTATGAAATCTGCATTGTTACACACACACACACACAGACACTCACACACACACACACACACACACACACACACACACACACACACACACACACACACACACACACACACACAGGTGTACGCTCCAGTCATGGTCATCTTGGTTTCTGTGCAAAGAAGTATTGAAAGGAAAGAACTCTGCTTTGTAGCAGACTATTCTTGCATCTGAGCTGATGCCCCTATGCAGAATTTTCACTCTCTTTTTTTGTGTGTGTGTGTGTTTGTTATAGGATTTTTTTTTTTAAACGGTCCCCGGGACTTGTTCAGTGAATATGCAGTGCATCCTTTAAATTTTCAAAGCCGTGTTGTAATGTGCCAGATGGATGATTGTGTCCTTTTCTGTCTGTCTGTCTGTCTGTCTGGCTCTTTCCCCCCGCCCCACTGTCTGTCTTGGTTAGTTTAATCTGTATAGCTGTATCATATTTCTGTGGTGTGTGTGTGTGTGTGTGTGTGTGTGTGTGTGTGTGTGTGTGTGTGTGTGCCTCACTGTCTGTCTTGGTTAGTTTTATCTGTATAGCTGTATCATATTTCTGTGGTGTGTGTGTGTTTGTGTGTGTGTGTGTGTGGCCCACTGTCTGTCTTGGTTAGTTTTATCTGTATAGCTGTATCATATTTCTGTGGTGTGTGTGTGTTTGTGTGTGTGTGTGTGTGTGTGTGTGTGTGTGTGCCTCACTGTCTGTCTTGGTTAGTTTTATCTGTATAGCTGTATCATATTTCTGTGGTGTGTGTGTGTGTGTGTGTGTGTGTGTGTGTGCCTCACTGTCTGTCTTGGTTAGTTTTATCTGTATAGCTGTATCATATTTCTGTGGTGTGTGTGTGTGTGTGTGTGTGTGTGTGTGCCTCACTGTCTGTCTTGGTTAGTTTT
Organism: Babylonia areolata; assembly: GCF_041734735.1. Lineage (NCBI taxonomy): Eukaryota > Metazoa > Mollusca > Gastropoda > Neogastropoda > Buccinidae > Babylonia > Babylonia areolata. Next base: position 69,727,206 of record NC_134893.1, on the reverse strand, counting down.
ATCTGTATAGCTGTATCATATTTCTGTGGTGTGTGTGTGTTTGTGTGTGTGTGTGTGTGCCTCACTGTCTGTCTTGGTTAGTTTTATCTGTATAGCTGTATCATATTTCTCTGTGTGTGTGTGTGTGTGTGTGTGTGTGTGTGTGTGTGTGTGTGTGTGTGTGTGTGTGTGTGTGTGTGCCTCACTGTCTGTCTTGGTTAGTTTTATCTGTATAGCTGTATCATATTTCTGTGTGTGTGTGTGTGTGTGTGTGTGTGTGCCTCACTGTCTGTCTTGGTTAGTTTTATCTGTATAGCTGTATCATATTTCTGTGGTGTGTGTGTGTGTGTGTGGGCAAGTGTCTGACTGTGTGTTAAGTGTGTGTGTACGTTTGAGACAGCATGCTTTGTAAAAACAGCTTTTCCCATCTGGTCTCCTTTTTTTTTTCATCCTTATTGAACTCTGTCTTTTTCACTCCCTCTCTTTGTCTCTCCCACTCTTTCTCTCATCTGCATTTATCTACCAACTTTTCTTTGCTAAGCTGTGAATTATTTCCTGGGGGGAACGAAAACGAGTTATGTCTTGTGTTAAATAAGTGTAATCCCCTTCAGTAGTATGGGGGCAAGGCCTTAATTTCCATAAAATAATATGGATGAAACATTCAGACTATTTCTCTCTGTCTCTCTCTGTCTCTGTCTGTCTCTCTCTCTCTCTCTCCCCCGTCCCCTCTTTTTTTTTTTTATAATATTGTTTTAAAATTTTATTCTTGTTTCTTCCCTCCAGCAATACTCATCCAAGTTGGTCCAGTACAAATTTGATCACTTCGGCGGCTTTAAGATCGATGAGGTGCAGGAAGAAATCAGGAGAGGAAGGCACTTGGTGAGTGTGGACTGTGACTTATTTCAGTGACAGTGTGTGTGTGTGTTTTTGTGTGTCTTTGTGTGTGTGTGTGTGTGTGTGTGTGTGTTTTCTTCAGTTTAACTCACTCAGTATGGCCAGTCCTCTCTTCTCCTCTACACAGAATCCATCGGATGTCCTGTGGGTGTCTGAATGACCCAACCTTCAGCTTCCGTCGTCAGAATTGTGGTATTCTTTGTCAACGTTCACCTCTTCAGTATAAGAGCCTTCCGTTTGCAATATTTTGATGATGGTAATTGGGGTGAAACGCTGTTAACGTCGTCTCTTTCGCCGTTCATATGGAGAGAGTTAACGTCTATTCACTATAAGTGTTTTTAGACGGAAAGGAGTAAAGTAGTGTATAAAGGAGAGGGAATGCATGTGAATATTAGTGTTAAAAAAAAAAGGAAAAAAAAAAGTTCATGTTATGTATCAGAGGAAAAGTATATTATAAGAAAAAGTCTAAAGAGGTTGTGGTGTGTATTGAATGAGTTGTCACGGGAAGGAGAATATGTATATGCATATCAACAAGTATTAACCTACAACAATGTAAATATAAATAACAGTATTAAATATAATACATCAAAGGAGGATACCAACTGGACTGGAGTTTGAAATTTCTGAAAACATTGTGTATGTGTGTGTGTGTGTGTGTGTGGAGAGAGAGAGAGAGAGTGTGTTTTCTATCACCATACATGATTATGTCTTTTGCTTCAGGTTGTCCACATGTTCCTCACATTATAATCTTTCATGCGAGGATGCAGTGTTCAAGCTTTTCTCATTGACATTCACAGGCCATGTTGAATGAAATAGCTTTCAAATTATTTGTTTGCATTTTCATTTGTATATACATGTATACTATGATATCTGTTTATCTGTTCTTATTGTGACTAATGTGTGTGTTTATGTATGTGTGTGTGTGTCAAAGTCAATTTTTTTTAATTTCAAGATGGTAATTGAATAAGCAACAACTGCTTTTTTACAGAGAGAGAGAGAGAGAGAGTGTGTGTATGTCTGTGTCTGTGTCTGTCTGTGTGCAATCTGTAAATGTATTCATGTTTCTGTTTAGATACCTATAATTATTACATGTACTGAGAATATCATCATGATTGTCATCTGTGTATGTGAAGAGGTAGGCAGGCCTTTTGACAGCCAAACCTTCTTGGTGTGAAATCAGCATGACATGAGTTTGAAAGTAGCATTAATAGTAATACTAATTTATTAAAAAAAAAAAAAATTATGTACTTTTCAGCAGTGTTGATCAATTTATTGCAGTCTTCAGAGGAATAATAAATAATAATAATAATGGTATTTATCTAGCGCTGGATCTTGTGCAGAGACAAATCAAAGCGCTTTCGCACCAGTCATTCACACGCATGCATAACTCTAATACTGTAGAAACTAAAGACAAGGAAGGGCAGGCAAGGGAGGCTATTTTGGGAAGAGGTGGGTTTTAAAGCCAGACTTGAAAGAGCTGAGTGTGGAGACTTGACGAAGCGAAAAAGGAAGTTCATTCCAATTGCAAGGTCCAGAAACAGAGAAAGAACGGCGGCCAACAGTCGAGTGTTTGAATCTGGGTATGCATAAATAGAGTGGATCCGAGGCCAATGGTAGTGAGCGAGATGGAGTGTAGAGGTGAAGGCAGCCGCAGAGATAGGAAGGGGCAGTTTTGTGAATGCATCTATAACATAGAGTGCTGATCTTGTACTTTATTCGGCGTGAGACAATAAGTCCAGACAAAGAATGGTAACTGACATTCTGACCTGTAAGCTCTGTTTTATCATTGTGAGATGACAGCTGTTTAGCATTCTCATCAGCAGCAGTAGCAGTTGAGGGGTTCTGCTTCTTCTTCAGTGTTCGTGGGTTGCATCTCCTTCAATCAGAGCGTTAAGTGCAAGATATTTGTCGCTAGTAGTGTTTTCCTCATAGAAACTTTGCAATGAAAGAGTTAAACAAAATCCCTCCTCCTCCTGCTCCTCCTCCTCCTCCTCCTCCACAGCGCCAGCCAGTCAAGGGGTTGAACCTATTCAATGGGCTCAGTAGCCGAGCGGTTAAAGCATTGGACTTTCAGTCTGAGGGTCCGGGGTTCAAATGTTGGTAACGGCGCCTGGTGGGTAAAGGGTGGAGATATTTCCCCATCTCCCAGGTCAGCATCTGTGCAGCCCTGCTCATGCCTGAACCCCGTTTGTGTGTATATGCAAGCGGAAGATCCAAATACGCACGTTAAAGATCCTGTAATCCATGTTGGCATTAGGTGAGTTATGGAAACAAGAACATACCCAGCATGCACACCCCTGAAAATGGAATATGGCTGCCTACATAGCGGGGTAATAATGGTCATACACATAAAAGCCCACTCATGTACATACGAGTGAATGAGGGAGTTGGAGCCCACGAACAAAGAAGAAGAAGAAGAAGAACCGATTCTTCCACAGAAGTGCCACTGGTGCAAGCAGAAGAAGGAGAAGCGCAGGACGGGCGCCACCTCGGGGTGTGAGCTGAGAGAGTGCAGCAGATCCTTCCACTTCTACTGTGCCAAGGAAGATCCTAGGAGCATCACCTCTCGCAGAAAACGCCATGGGAAGAAGTGCATAGATTTGTATTGGTACGTGTTTGACAGTGAATCACTGAATCAGTTCAAAGATTTGTAATGGTATGTATGACGATTAGTGCAAAGATTTGTATTGGTACGTGTTTGACAGTGAATCACTGAATCAGTTCAAAGATTTGTAATGGTATGTATGACGATTAGTGCAAAGATTTATATTGGTACGTGTTTGACAGTGAATCGCTGAATCAGTTCAAAGATTTGTAATGGTATGTATGACGATTAGTGCAAAGATTTATATTGGTACGTGTTTGACAGTGAATCACTGAATCGGTTCAAAGATTTGTAATGGTATGTATGACGATTAGTGCAAAGATTTGTATTGGTACGTGTTTGACAGTGAATCGCTGAAAGTCCAAGGCTTTAACCATTCGGCTATGGCGCCCATGTGACTTTACCAAATCCAGGAAACATTTTTTTTTTATATGTTTCTTTCTTTAATTTCCTTTCACTGTGTCATTATAGACAGTGTTTGGGCATGCATGCATTTGTCTGTGTATGTTTGTGTGTATGTGTGTGTGCGTGTTTTCTTCAGTTTAACGTCTATTCACAATAAGTGTTTTTAGACGGAAAGGAGTAAAGTAGTGTATAAAGGAAAGGGAATGCATGTGAATATTAGTGTATAGAAAAAAGAAAAAAGAAAAAAAAGGTTCATGTCATGTATCAGAGGAAAAGTATATTATAAGAAAAAGTCTAAAGAGGTTGTGGTGTGTATTGAATGAGTTGTCATGGGAAGGAGAACATGTATATGCATATCAACAAGTATTACCCTACAGCAATGTAAATATAAATAACAGTATTAAATATAATGCGTGTGTGTGTGTGTGTGTGTGTGTGTGTGTGCAGGGTATTTTGCAGTAAGAAGCACAAAGAGGAGTACCAGAAGACAGATAAAGGTGAGATAAAATGAGATAATGCTGTGTGTACGATAACCAGTGCGCTTTATCATAAAAGATGCTGTGATTTTCAGACGGTGAAGCGTTGGTTTTTGTTTGTTGTTTTTTTTACCTATGACCTTGACATCTTATACTGGAGTGTGGCTTTTTTTGCAGGTAAATTTAGAACACAACAAACAGGAATTTTTCAGCAAACTTCACAAAATAACAGCAGCTAGAATAAAATAAAAAAAAAAACCCCAAAAAGCAAACAGTACCAATGAAGGGAAATGGGGAAATAACAGGATGAATTAGTGGTTTAAAAAAGTTTAAAAGTGATCAGAGGTTGCCTCAACAGATGTAAACAAAAAATTCGCAGAGCCTGCAGCATTAGACATGGACAGTGTCAAAGGCACGTTCCAGGTTTATGTGTATGAATGTGTTTGTACATGCGCCTGGTTTTCTTTTCCTTGGTTCCCCCCCCGCCCAGGATATATGGGACCTGTTTCATAGCTATTCAGTCATTATATGTGGAGTGATGGCCTAGAGGTAACACTTCTGCCTAGGAAGCGAGAGAATCTGAGTGCGCTGGTTCGAATCACGGCTCAGCCGCCGATATTTTCTCCCCCTTCACTAGACCTTGAGTGGTGGTCTGGACGCTAGTCATTCGGATGAGACGATAAACTGAGGTCCCGTGTGCAGCATGCACTTAGCGCACGTAAAAGAACCCATGGCAACAAAAGAGTTGTCCCTGGCAAAATTCTGTAGAAAAATGCACTTCCACAGGAAAAGCAAATAAAACTGCATGCAGGAAAAAATACAAAAAAAAAAAGGGTGGCGCTGTAGTATAGCAACGCGCTGTCCCTGGGGAGAGCAGCCCGAATTTCACACACAGAAATCTATTGTGGTAAAAAGAAATACAAAGACAAATATGGTGGTTGCCGTAAGCAACAAAAGATAAAAGACCTTCTCCTCCAGTCTTGCTGTTGTTGTGCGTCATGCCAGAATAGGGGACGAGGAGTCTGAAGCCTTCAGACAAGTAAGATGGCTCCAAGGTCCCAGGGTAGTGCAGTAGTGTTACTTCACTTGCCGCTGAGAAGGTAACTTCAGGAAGCAGCCTCCGTACTATTATTTTTATTTTTAGAAAATTGTTTCTTCTTTTATTGTGTCAAAATTAGAACCTTCCTTTCCTTTTTCCTTTCCACCAGGAAAAAGAGAAGAATCCTGCAGCGAAAGCGATGATGATGATGAACCAGATGACCATGAAGCCACAGCATGGAACAAGACCTCTGAAGAAGAAGATGAAAGCAGAAGCAGCGAAAGTGAAAGCAGCGACAGTGAAACGAGCACGAGCAGCACTTTTTCAAATGGCAGCAAAGCTTGTGGATGCAGAAAACGCATACTCGGAAGAAAGACCCCGGTGATTTCCTCGAACCCGACTTCTGACTCCGAGGCCTCCGTTCAAGTGTACAGCGAGGCCAGCGGCGTCGACGCAGACAATGACGCTGACAGTCCAGCCGACCGCACAGGGCCACACCAGGAATGCAGCGATGGAGCCGACACTGATTATTCTTCGGAATCGTTCGGCAGCAAGCTGTGCTCTTCCGTCAACCCCTTGCCTTCAGAGAAAATGAAGGGAGCTGACTCCTCCTCCTCCTCCTCCTCTTTATCCAGAGTGGCATCAGGCCACAGTTCTGAAAGGTCGCAGACTTTTGCAGACATCCAGAAGAAACTACAAGAACAAACGCCAGCCACCAACGGTCAAGCCAGTCGCCACCTCACAGCCAACAACAGCAACAACGCACACCACACCAACAATAAGAGAAAGAAGACGCAGCGGTGGAAGGCTAACTCCAAAAAACCCAGGCCGATGATGATCAGTTCGGATGAATCTGAAGACGATGAACAGAGCTCCGCCCGGACGAGTCACAAATACGTTTCATCATCAAAACTATTAGGCCTGGCTTTGTCACCGAAGAGAAAGTCTCCAAAAAGAAAACTGTTCCGGGACAGACAGAACGCCCAGGGGAAGGCAGAAAAACAGCTTAGACCCAGCACAAAGCCAAACGGGCGCAAAGCCGCAGACAAAGTGAAACACCACGTATCCCCAGACCCGCCGTTCGAGGACGTGTTTCGCGACTCGTCATCGTCAGAGTCTGAGGGCCTTCCAGAAAAAGCCTGTGAGCAGCATGAAGCAGACTGTGTCAGCTCGGAGCCGGCATCGAACTCGGGTTCCTCCGCTGAAGCTTGCGGGCTTCAGGCCGTGCCCTTTGACACGGATGTGCGTCAGGCAGCTCGAGAGATCCATGAAGCGGAGGCTCATTCAAACAGAGGTCTGGAACAGGTTGAGACTGCTGATGATCCCTTGCAGGATGCCTCAGGTAAAGGGGTGTGTGTGTGTGTGTGTTTTGGGTTTTTTTGTTTTTTTTTTTTAAATCATACCTTCCCTCAAATCAGAATTTCCTTGTGTTGCTCAGTTAATATTTTATTCAAATGGTTGCGAAAATGTCAGTACAACAAACAGTTAATCTGACAATAAATGGCTTGTCAGTCAGTGTGTGTGTGTGTGTGTTTGTTTAACGTCTGTCCACACATTTTTTTGACAAAAATGTGTGTGTGTGTGTGTGCATTATGTGTGTGTGTGTGTATGTGTGCACATGTGTGTTTGTGTGTGCACGTGTGTGTTTGTGCGAGTGTGTGTGTATATGTCAGTGTGTGCGTGCGTGCATGTGTGTTGTGGTTTGTGTCTGACTGTTGTTGTATTGTAAAGTGCTTTGAGATGTTTGAAAGTGCTGTTTGATTATAAAGGTGTACTATTATTATTATTGTTATTATTATTATTACGTATTAAATAAAAATTTCATTATCAGATGTTTGATCAGGTCTATTCGTTTCTGCAGTCATGGGCTGCAACACTGACGGCTCCGTCGTTCAGGTAGCCGACTCGCTGTTTTGGTGCATGCTGGGTATTTTTGCATTTCCGTTGTGCACTGAACACTCATATTCATTACCAGATCTCTAAAGTACAGTTTAGCAAGTCACTTAACTTTGATTTGTAAGAAAAAAAGGAACAACACAAAACATGAAAACAAACGGAGGATTTTTTTTTTTTTTTTTTTTTTTTTAAGGTGCTGCAAACAGACTTAGCTAACTGGTAGGCAACAGTTGTGTGTGATTGCCAAAAATGTATTTGAAAAAAAATAATTGGAGAGTAACATTCTACTTTGAGTCATTTTGATGTTGGCAGTGTGACTGTAAAAGTGTTCAGAAGGATGGTGAGTGTTGTTAATTAAATACCTGGTGATGAATCATTTTGTCGTTTCAGCCTGCTGGTTGTTGCCCCTGATTGTTCAGGACTTTGATCTTGGAATCTCATGCTTGCTTGTTTGTTTGTTGTTGTTTTTTTGTTTGATGGAATGTTTATGCATTGAATAGTTTTCTTTATGATAACAAAGAAACAACAACAACATTAACAAGAGAGGCAAGGCCTTCAAGACTCACTTGTGATAAATTAAGTCCCCTAGCATTAATTACAGAGTAACTTCCCTTTTTTACTATCTGCACCAAAACGTTTGCAAAATAAATAAAACTTCCATGCTTAGCAAAAGAAGTTCCTGTTTGAACAAAAAATGATAATAATGACTCCTCTTGTTGTTGTGTCAGAATAAGAGATCAAAGTACCAAGTTTAGAGAATACAAAAAATATAAATATAACAGTAAATGCAGTTTGCATATAATTAGGCTTCATTATTTATTTTTTTGTGCCCATCCCAGAGGTGCAATATTGTTTTAAACAAGATGACTGGAAAGAACTGAATTTTTCCTATTTTCATGCCTAATTTGATGTCAACTGACAAAGTATTTGCAGAGAAAATGTCAATGTTAAAGTTTACCACGGACACACAGACACACACACACACACACACACACACACACACAGACAGACAACCGAACACCGGGTTAAAACAGAGACTCACTTTGTTTACACAAGTGAGTCAAAAACCCAGCCTCACTTGATTGGGAGTCTGTTGTGATGACTGTGCGGATATATTTTCATGCTGAGTGTCTTCTGGAGATTCCAGAAAACATGGCAGCGTTTGATGGAGTCCAGAGTGACAGTAATGTGCACATATTTGAAAGCAGAGTGTCTGCTGGTGATTCTGTAAAATGGGGTTGTCTTTGAGGGAGAGAAAAGTGATAACTATGTGAATGGAGAATTTTTTTATCAAAACTGTAGGTTGTAAAAGAAAAAGAGTTGTTTTACAACCTAAGGTTTTTATAGAATTTCTCCACTCACACAGTTATCACTGTAGACTCCCACAAAACAACTCTTTTATTTTACAGCCTACAGTTTTCATAAGTTTTCCCCCCCCCCCCCCATTTTTATTTTTAAAGACTCGGTAGTCCTCTTTTGTTTTTTTATCACCTTATGATGGGAGCAATAGCCAAGTGGTTAAAACGTTGGACTTTCATTCTGAGGGTCCCGGGTTTGAATCTCGGTAACGGCGCTTGGTGGATAAAGGTTGGAGATTTTTCTGATCTCCTGGGTCAACAGATGTCTAGACCTGCTAGTACCTGAACCCCTTTCATGTGTTTACGTAAGCAGAAGATCAAATACGCATGCTAAAGATCCTGTAATCCATGCTCGCGTTCGGTGGGTTATGGAAACAAGAACATACCCAGATGCACACCCCTGAAAACGGAGTATGGCTGCCTACATGGCAGGCTAAAAACAGTCATAGACGGTAAAGCCCACTCATGTACATACGAGTGAACGTGGGAGTTGCAGATCATGAACAAAAAAAAGAATTGCCGTATGTTGATAATAACTATGTGCATATAATCGTTTTCAGAGTGTCTGCTGGTGATCCCGGAAGACGCGGAGGCGTTTGAAGGGGTGGTGGCCGGGGTGCAGGGGGAGCTGGCCCAGGAGAACGGCATGACGGGGGAGCACGTGCACGTCTGGAGCGCCCTCCACCCCCCCCACCTCCTCCCCTCCTGCTGCATGCTGCGCTACTTTCATGACCTCGCCAAGGCGGCGGAGTGAGTTCCTGTCGTTGTGGGTTTTTTTTTGTTTTTTGTTGTTGTTGTTGTTGTTTATTTATTTATTTATTTATTTATCTGTCTAATTTACAGCAGATGTGATGTAGCATTTGTATGGATCAGGCCGCTTGCTTTGACAACTCTTTGAAATTGAAAAAAAAACCACCAAAAAACCACACAAAAACTATCCCCCATCCCCACCCCCAACTACTTCTTCTTCTTCTGCGTTCGTGGGCTTCAACTCCCACGTTCACTCGTATATACGCGAGTGGGCTTTTTACGTGTATGACCGTTTTTACCCCGCCATATAGGCAGCCATACTCCGCTTTCGGGGGTGTGCATGCTGGGTATGTTCTTGTTTCCATAACCCACCGAACGCTGACATGGATTACAGGATCTTTAACGTGCGTATTTGATCTTATGCTTGCGTATACACACGAAGGGGGTTCAGGCACTAGCAGGTCTGCACATATGTTGACCTGGGAGATCGTAAAAATCTCCACCCTTTACCCACCAGGCGCCGTCACCGTGATTCGAACCCGGGACCCTCAGATCGAAAGTCCAACGCTTTAACCATTCGGCTATGGCGCCCGTCCCCACCCCCAACCCTTTTGCTTTTGAAATAAAATTTTTTTTTTTTACCCTGAGGTTGGTGTTTGGGGGGGGGGGGGGGGGTCATTCTGTCTGGGCTGATATGGAGAGTAAACCTCTCTCTCTCTCTCTCACTGCAGGAAGAAGAAATGGGACGAGTTTGAGGAACTGCTCCTGAGCGGCAGCAGAATACTGGAGAGGCTGAAAACTTCCTACATAGAGAAGGTGGGTGTTGTTTGTCCCGTGATGGGAGATTCCGGAGTGTGCGTATGCAATGTGTGTCCTGTGATAGGAGATTCCGGAGCGTGCGTACGCACGTGTGTCCCGTGATAGGAGATTCCGGAGCGTGCGTACGCACGTGTGTCCCGTGATAGGAGATTCCGGAGTGTGCGTATGCATGTGTGTCCCCATGATAGGAGATTCCGGAGTGTGCGTATGCACGTGTGTCCCCATGATAGGAGATTCCGGAGTGTGTGTATGCATGTGTATCCTATGATAGGAGATTCCTGAGTGTGCGTATGCATGTGTGTCCCGTGATAGGAGATTCCAGAGTGTGCGTATGCACGTGTGTCCCGTGATAGGAGATTCCGGAGTGTGCGTATGCATGCGCCACATGCACACACAGACAACCGCACATTGCTTCTCTTCCGCACCCGCTCCTGCTTATACATGCATGCTTACATGTGCGCATGCATGCATGCATGCATGCACACATAGACACACGCACATGTGTATCCACATAAACAAAATATATGCACTTACACACATGCATGCATGCTTGCACATGCTCATGTTTACACACATGTGTGCACACATTTGTGCACTGATGATTGCATACGCAGAATCAGATACATGCATGCATGCAGGTAAGTCTTCTAATGCAAATGCACACATTTTTTTCGTTCGGGTACACACACACACACACACAAACACACACACATACACACACACACATGCACACATTTGTGCACTGATGATTGCATACGCAGAATCAGATACATGCATGCTTGCAGGTAAGTCATCTCATGCAAATGCACACATTTTTTTCGTTTGGGTACACACACACACACACACACACACACACACACACAAACCTTTGATCAAAACATATTGTCACACACACATACATACACACTCGCACACGGACACATACACATACCGTCTTAAATTACTTGAGTGAACAGATGTTAAATTAATGACTAACCAACACACACGCATGCACGCACTCACACACAGACACACACACGCGCACACACACACGCACACACACACACACACACACAAGCACGTGACAATGTTGAAACACAAATAATATGATTTTTGTCTTTTTTTTTCTTCTTTCTTTCTTTCTTTCATAAGGTAATACCCAGAACAACCTGCAAAAAATCTAGGACCCTAGTACAGTGCAGAAGGTCCATCAGCACATGCCTTCACAAGGCCAGCAAGAACAACGAGTACCTGATGGGCCGGCTGGTGTGCAGGGGGGACATCTACTACGCCACGCTCTTCATCAACGACATCTCCGACCCCAGGCGCAGGGTGAGACGTGCTCTCCACCACTCCGGCCTCTTCCCTCTGGACTCTGCCGTTGGCGGTGGTGACGCTCGGCTGCCTTCGCTTGATATCCTGCTGTCCAACCATCTCCATGAGGATTACGTGCGTCTGGAAACCCGCGTCTTCCTGAACTGGTTCCGGAGCACCTTCTCCAAAGACCCCTGCAGGGTGAGGTGTGTGCCTGAGGATCGGTTCCTGAGGCAGGAGGACTCTTCTTCCTGTTCCGGACTGGAACTGTTGAGATCGGAACTCACCGCTGCTGATTCGTCAGTTCACATGTCGTCCGAGGCGCCGCTGATTGTTTTCGTTCACCGGATGAAAAGCGGCGTGGTTCGGTTCGAAAAGTACCTGCGGTTGTGTCTCGGTCAGTACGTCGGTGATGCCGCCACCACCACCACCACCACCACCACTTCTTCTTCTTCTTCTTCCAGGGGGTTGCGGCTGGCTTGTGTCTTTCCTGTGGACAATCTGGAGGAGAGAAGATGCCCCTCCTGTTTGAAGCTGGACTGCCCGGACTGTGTGGTTCGCTTCTTCGCCGCCTTTGATCCCTCGCAGAAACCAGTTACCATGCTGGTGGCCGTGGTGACCAGACAGCATGAACACAACTAGCTTCCTTTTTTTTTTTTTTTTTTTTAAACACGTTTTGAATTTCCATTTTTGTAACACATAGACAATTCAAATAGTTATGTATATAAGAAAGAGGTAAAAAGACAAAACGGATGAAAACATGGTGAAAGCAAATTAGATATGAAAAAAAAACAACCCATGATAACAAATATGTATAGTATTCTAAGCAAAACAACTGTGAATAAGTGTGCATGTGTGTATATCAACAGAACCAGTTTTCAGTTTCTGAAGGAGGCGTCACTTTATTCGGACAGATCCATATAAAGCTACACCACATCTGCTTAGCAGATGCCTGACCAGCGGCATAACCCGACATGCTTAGTCAGGCCTTGAGTGCATGCATGTATCTATGAGAGTGGATTTTTTTGGACAGTATTTTGCCAGACGACAACACTCTCGTTGCCATGGTTTCTTTTCCAGTGTGCCATGCTGCACACGGGACCTGAGTTTATTGTCTCACACCTTTTGCAACGTCTCCACTGGCTCCCTGTCTCACACCGAATAAAGTACAAGATCAGCACTCTATGCTACAAATGTATTCACAAATCAGCTCCTTCCTATCTATCTCTGTGGCTGCCTTCACCTCTACACTCCATATCGCTCACTACGATCAGCTTCGGATCCATTCTGTTTACTCATACCCTGATTCAAACTCTCGACTGTTGGCCGGCGTTCTTTCTCTGTCTCTGGACCTTGCCATTGGAATGAACTTCCTCTTTCGCTTCGTCAAGTCTCCACACTCAGCTCTTTCAAGTCTGGCCTTAAAACTCCTCTTCCCAAAGTAGCCTCCCTTCCCTGCCTCTTCCTTGTCTTCAGTTTCTCCAGTTTTAGAGTTATGTGTGCATGAGAATGACTGGTGCGAAAGCACTTTGATTTGTCTATGCACAAGATTCAGTGCTATATAAATACCATTATTATTATTATTAACTCTCCGGACGAAGGAATGCATGAGCATTCCTACATAAAATGTATTCAGTTTCAGACGACGGAATGGAATAGCATTTTCAAGAAATAAAAATCCATCACGCACTGTACACGTGATTTTGTGATTAGCCAAGCAGAGTGCGCTATTCTGGGTCACTCCACAATCGAATGGTAAGATTGGTCAGCCTGCCATGTGTGGCTTGTCTCGCACACACGCTAACAAAGTCACTGACCGGTCATCTGCTCGCGTGCCAGCCTGTTAGCAAAGCGGGCTCTTCTCAAAATGTTGTGAAGTGAACAAGGCAGCGACGGCAACGTTTTAGGGTTGCCGAAGTACTTGAAATGCTACAAACTGAAGGGTCGGACATTGAAGAGGTGGATGATGATGAAGAAGAAAGCGAATTTAATGCAGTAAGCGAGCATGGGTATGGTGATTCGGGGTGAAAAATTGGCAGTATTTTCTACATATGGCAAAACTGTAAAAATAAGATGAGAAATTATTTTTTTTTTTTTATATGTAATAGCTCAACACATAATAAACCAGTTCTGAAAGTTTCATTTTCTTACTCTGTATTTTGTATTTTTTGTAATTTTTTTCCAAACCCTTACAAATGGGCCGTCTGTGGGGAAAAGCAAGGGAGAAAACTTGTCCCGAGTGAGTTAAATGACGAGATGCTCTGTTTGATTTTCCAGTCAAACTTGTGGGAAACGTGCGAAAGCAGGATTCGAACCCAGACTCTCACAGACACTGTATTGCCAGATAAGCATCTCCACCATCCTGCCACCTCCCTCCTCACAGTCGATCCTTTCAGTCGTCTCAAGACAACAGCGTGTGCAGAAAGCAGTCGCTACGCTGGTGTAGGAAGTGACAAGAGAGAGTGAAGAGAGCTAGGAGACGAGTCGATCCATTCAGTCATCTCAGAAAACAACAGCGTGGCGGCTAACAGAAAACCGCCAGTCAGGCACAGCAAAGGGTGGTGTGGGAATGCAGAGAGTTGGGAATGCAGAACGTAATGAGTGTCAGTTTCGGTTTCAAGAAAGCGTCACAGCGTGGTGGACTGATCTGTATATACTGCACCACAATCTGCTCAAGAGTGAAATATAGATTGGTTGATTGCCTACTTCAAACATGATTTTGTTCATCAAATGTACATGTAACGATCGCTGTGTACTTATTCAAACTTACAAAACTAACATGCGCTCTATATTGCTACTTGAAATGGTTTGTTGATTACTGCCTCAACTGACCTCCTTGCACAGTTATTGCTTTTGTACTTATCTATTTTCCTACTTGCTGTTTATTGGCATGCTTATTCTTCTTTCTTGATGTATGCATTTACTCATCAGTTTTTTTTTGGTGCTTGCTCAGTTTTTTTTATACACAGATTATATTTTTTGCCTCCTTTCTTTCATAGTGTTGTACAAATTATAGGGGGTAGTCCCTCTTGATTCATGTGCCCTATCTTGATTGAACTATATGTGCCATGTTGTTGTTGTTTCTCTCTTGATCAAACTTGTTACTTTGTGTACAGTCGTATAGCTCTGTGTGGATGTTTTGTTTAGGAGCCTAGTAGGCCTTGGCTTTCGTTGCCTTTTAAAAGACTTTTTCTTTCTACGGCGGTGGTCACAGTGTTTTTGGTATGAAGGCTCTATCGCGTCTCAGTGGACAGCTGTGGGCGTGTCTCTTGTTCTTTGTTTTTCATTTATTTTTACAAGTTCTTTGTTTTCGAGGGGGGGGGGAGGGGGGGGGGGGTCTATCTTTTGCTGTTTGTCCCCACCTCCTTCCCTTTCTCTCCATTCATTCTTGGTACATACATGTATCTATAGTGTACCGTCGTCCGGAACGCTACCTTACGTCAGGAACGCAATAGCGTCCCATCGTCTGGAGTGTGTTAAAACGGCAGAAAAAGAGGATTGGAACCCACCTTCCAATGTGGAGCATAAATGTGTTTGGGGGGATGTGTGTTAAATGTTTTGGAAACTGTATGTCAGATATTTCTTTGTGGGTGGGGTGTTGGGTGTGGACTATCACACTAAAAGTAGTGTGTGATTTGCCATAGGTGTGTGCTGCTTTTACCTCAGCATAGACAGTAGAACTATATGTTTGGTATGGAAAGTTGTGCACGGTTTAACTTGTGTGGGCATTCCTTTTGTTCTTTAAAAAGATTTCAGGCAGCAGATTTGACATTTCATTGCATTTGAGGTTTGGTAAATTGTTGATTTGATTTGAACTTAAAAAAAAAAAAAAATGCTTTGTATGAAATATGCTTGAGCGTGCATGCATGTGTGTGTGTGTGGTGTGCTTCTGATGCCAGTGATTCTGCAAATTTATTTTTAGAATCTTTTTGAAACACTGTACAACTGCATGTTTAGTGTGGAAAGTTGAGCGCAATTTAACTTGACATGCGTTCCTTGTGTTCTTTAAAAAAAAAAAAAAAAAAAGATTTTTTGAGGCAGCAGATTTGACATGTCATTGCACTTGCAGTTTGGTAAATAGTTGATTAAAATTTTCAATATCTTTCATACTTTATAATATGAAATATGTCAAGCATGCATCCATGTGTATGTGGATGTGTGAATATCATATTGTGCCTGTCGACAAAATAATGCCTAATAATGATAATGAATATGATAATGTGAATTTATTTAGCACTTTTTGGGCTCTAGGAGCTTTAGAAAAACAGGTAAACACATATGCAAGCAGGGACACATGCAGACAGGCAAGCATGCACACATTATACACAAAGCATGTGCGAGCATACACACACATCATTCGTTTATTTATTTATAGTCTGTTCATCTAAGATGATGATATTAGACTGAAAATAAATGATATTATTATCATTTGGATTATTATCCTTTCTATCATAATGATGATTGTTATTATTAATTAGAAATCAACATTTCTGTATATTCGAATGAAAAGGGGGGCGGTTGAGGTGGATTGGAAGGGGTGGGGGGTTGGGGGGGGGGAGGGGGGGCAAGGAGGAGGGGACTAAGAAAAGAAGAGACAGACAGACACAGAGAGAGAGAGAACAGAATGTGGAAAACTTGACTTACTTGACTTATTCCTCTTGATTCCGTGGGGAACATAGGGCCGCAACAACACTCCTCCAACGCACCCGGCTCTGGCTGGTCCTCTTCAGTTCGGCCCACGTCATTCCGGCCGCCCTTGTCTCTGCCTCAGTGCTTCTCCGCCAGGTCTGCTTCGGACGGCCAACTTTCCTTTTCCCCTGTGGGTTCCAATCAAGAGCCTGTCTTGTGATGTTTGTTGCAGACTTGCGTAGTGTGTGGCCTATCCATCCCCATTTCCGTTTCTTGATTTCCGTCTCCAGTGGGGCCTGTTTTGTCATGTTCCAAAGTTCTTCATTGGAGACAACCTCTGGCCATCTGATGTTCAGGATGTTTCTTAGACATCTGTTGGTGATTGTCTGAAGCTTGTGGGTGCTGGTCTTTGTCACTCTCCACGTCTCTGAGCCATAGAGTAGAACCGACTTCACGTTGGTGTTAAAAATCCGGATCTTGTTGCGGATTGAGAGGGCTGTCGATCTCCAGATTGGTCGAAGGGTGTTGAAGGCGTGTCTTGCTTTGTTGATACGGCTCTTGATGTCTTCGTCCGTCCCCCCGTCTTTGCTGACAACACTGCCTAAGTAGACAAACTTGTCAACCTCCTTGATGTTCTCTTGGTGTAGTTGCACTGGATCTTGCTTCTTGTTGTTGACCCTCATGACCTCTGTTTTCCCAATGTTGATTTGGAGTCCAGTCTTCTCAGCTTCTTCTGCCACACGACATAGTTTCTCCTGCGCATCTTGCTGCCTGTGGGAGAGAAGACTTATGTCATCTGCGAAGTCTAGGTCCTCCAGCTGTTTAGGAATGTGGAAAAGATAGAGTACAAAATCTGAAATGGAGAGGGTGAGTGTCAGTGATTGGAGTAAAGAAAAAACATAATATTGGAAGAGTGATAAGTACACAACAAGAGCAATGGCTTGGTATGGGGTGTACGACATAAGTTTCTCGGCTTACATCACAGATTGACATAAGTTTACATTTGGGCCAACAGCAAAGTGAGAGCTGTATTATCAATGGTTTCTCCAGTCAATGGGAAATCATTTACAACTTAGTCTTTTGTGAAGGACTATGACTCTCAAACTAGGAGGCAAAATTGCACTGGCTCTTAGTGCTGTAGCCTTGTGGGCTAGTTGGCCTTTGGGAACCATCCCAACGCCGACTGTCCTAAAACCCTCTTGGCCGAGAGAGTGGGGATGTAACTTGGGCAAGACACTCTCCACTATAATCAAATTCTAGCCCAGATAGTCGGAACAGCAGTTGCCTCCTCTGCTGTTCTGATGGTCATAGTCGGACACGACTGACTATCATCATCACTACATAAGTTTAACTCTCTCCATACGAACGGCGAAAGAGACGATGTTAACAGCGTTTCACACCAGTTACCATCATCAAAATATTGCAAGCGGAAGGCTCTTATACTGAGGAGGTGAATGTTGACAAAGAATACCACAATTCTGACGACGGAAGCTAAAGGTTGGGTCATTCAGACACCCACTGGACATCCGAAGGGTCTGTGTAGAGGAGAAGAGAGGACTGGCCGTACTGAGTGAGTTAAGGAAGTGGGTTTTCAAGGAGAACCTGAATGAAGTGGGAGAAGAAAAAGAGTGTCTGATCTGCACAGGGAGTTGGTTTCAGACAGCTGGGCCATGAAAAAAGAAAGAACGCCGACCACAGCACCTTGTTCTGACAGAAGGGATGTAAAGCAGATAGATGTGTGTTGTGTGTGTGTGTGTGTGTGCGTGCATGTTTGTGTGTGTGTGTGCGTGTGTGTGTGTGTGTGCATGTTTGTGTGTGTGTGCGCCTGTGCACGCACCCACTTTTTCTACAATTGTTATTGGTTGGTCACTTTTGGTGATCATATTTACAGAGTTGAACAAATAATTAATATAGATTGTGTCTTTGCCTTACATTATTATTGTGATGTTGAATTTCGACAAGGATGCATGTGTTAGTGTTATGATTGTATTTACAGAGTCGAACAAATATAGATTGTATCTTTGCCTTACATTATTATTGTATGTTGAATTTCGACAAAGATGCATGTGTTAGTGTTATCATTGTATTTACAGAGTCGAACAAATATAGATTGTGTCTTTGCCTTACATTATTATTGTGATGTTGAATTTCGACAAAGATGCATGTGTTAGTGTTATCATTGTATTTACAGAGTCGAACAAATATAGATTGTCTTTGCCTTACATTATTATTGTGATGTTGAATTTCGACAAAGATGCATGTGTTAGTGTTATGATTGTATTTACAGAATCGCATAATTATAGATTGTATCTTTGCCTTACAATATTATTGTAATATTGAATTTCGATGATGATGTATGGGTTATTGTTTTATGAACCATTAGTTGAATGGAATCATCAGTGTGGAACTGAGATAGTCAGTCTTTAAGAAGAAAAAAAAATTCAAGTTTGATATTGATGCGTTATTTGTCCTGTTGATTTGATGTAATGGTTCATTGAACTCATGGTCAGTCTTTTTTTTTTTTTTCATCTTTTTTTTCCAGTTCTATTCAAGATTTGATGATGATGTGTTATTTGAACTATTCATTTGATATGGATATTTTCTCCGGTCATTTTATTAACAGTGACACTCAAAAGACTCAGCAGACATAGAAGATCCGTCTGAGTGTTTTGCATGTTCATGTGTAGTACTGAAGAGAGACGTGGGAGTAGTCTATGGAAATTGGGTGGTCAGTCTTTTTTTTTTAAAAGAAATCTTATTCAGGCTGTTTTCAGAGTATAGTCCATGTGCCCATGGGGAATTTTGAGAGATTTAGAAAGATAAGATCAGGGCGCAAGTGAATTCCTCTGTGTACGAGTTTCAGTATGGATTCCAACAAGGTATCAAAGGATGCATGCATTCTAAACCATGTCAGTGAACAATCCTCTCAACATTTTAATTACCAGTGTTGATGAATTAACCATTCAGATGGCGGTTTGGAGACCTTAGAAACTGAAGTGGTATTCTGCCATGAATCATTTCCCTTAGAGTATTGTATTTGTATTAGTATTTGCATTTGTATTTCTTTTTATCACAACAGATTTCTCTGTGTGAAATTCGGGTTGCTCTCCCCATGGAGAGCATGTTGCTACACTACAGCACATCCATTTTTTGTTGTTGTATTTTTTCCTGCGTGCAGCTTTATTTGTTTTTCCTATCAAAGTGGATTTTTTCTACAGAATTTTGCCAGGAACAACCCTTTTGTTGCTGTGGGTTCTTTTATGTGCACTAAGTGCATGCTGCACACGGGACCTTGGTTTATCGTCTCATCCGAATGACTAGCAGCCAGACCACCACTCAAGGTCTTGTGGAGGGGGAGAAAGTATCGGCAGCTGAGCGCGCTCAGATTCTCTTGCTTCCTAGGCGGACGCGTTACCTCTAGGCCATCACTCCACTGTTTGTGTAAATGAAAAAATGTTACACAAATTACCAGTCTCTGTGGCGAAGTGGTTAGCATGGCAATTGACTTGATGACTGGGAGAAAGTGGGTTTGAATCCCAGTAGAGGTAGGGTTTTTTTTCAGCCCGTGGTCAGCTGAGTTGAGTAGGCTATGGGCTTAAAAATGAGTTCAATTTCAGTTTCAGTAGCTCAAGGAGGCGTCACTGCGGTTGGACAAATCCATATACACTGCACCACATCTGCCAAGCAGATGCCTGACCAGCAGTGTAACCCAACGCGCTTAGTCAGGCCTTGAGAAAAAAAAAAGAAAAAAAGGAAAAAACATTTTTTAAAAATTATTTAAAAAAAGATAAATACATAAAAAATAAGATAAATACATAAAAAGAAGAAGATAAATACGATAAATACATTAGAAAAAAGAGATAAATACATAAAAAAAAAGAACTACTACTACTAATAATAATACGTATAAGGCGCAAAAACTTGATGAAGTCAACTATAAGCGTACAAAATAAAATTTGAAATATATATATATATATATAAAAAAATAGATAACTAACTAAATAATAATAATATAATTATGAGAGCATAATTATCTTAAAAATGAAAAGACTGTAGCCTCACAGTTTATGGTCATCCACTTCACAGATGCATCTTCGGAAGCGTCGCTCAGATTTCCTGACCAACACTGAAGGTGTCTGTATCTCTCTCAGGCATAGTTGACGCTGGGATACATTGTGAAAGGAAGGGTAGAGTACAGCTTTGTTCAGTCAGTGTCAAACTTAAATGGACCTCCATGGCAGCATCTTGGTCATCCTCATTCGTCATCACTGTAGAAAAAAAAAAAAAAAAAAAAGGTTCAGATTCAATCGCCTTTCATCACCTGCTCTCATCGTCACCTGTTTCTTCTTCTTCTTCTTCTGCGTTCACTCGTATGCACACGAGTGGGCTTTTATGTGTATGACCGTTTTTACCCCGCCATGTAGGCATCCATACTCCGTTTTCGGGGGTGTACATGCTGGGTATGTTCTTGTTTCCATAACCCACCGAACGCTGACATGGATTACAGGATCTTTAACGTGCGTATTTGATCTTCTGCTTGCATATACACACGAAGGGGGTTCAGGCACTAGCAGGTCTGCACATATGTTGACCTGGGAGATCGTAAAAATCTCCACCCTTTACCCACCAGGTGCCGTCACCGTGATTCGAACCCGGGACCCTCAGATTGACAGTCCAACGCTTTAACCACTCGGCTATTGCGCCCGTCGTCACCTGTTTCAATCCCCTCCACTTCCATGCTTGGGTTGAGTTCATGTCGAGGTTGTCTGTTGTGCTCAATGGGGACATTTTTTTTAGGAAGGATGTGGTGGCAGTCTCCACTGGGGGTGCGGGGAGCAGGGGGGCGGGGGGGAAGGGGGGCGGGGGGGAAGGGGGAGGGGGGGGACGCTCACTCAGTCAGGCTCAGGGACTAACCAATTAGTGTTGTCAGTGTGGGGCTTGGTAGGTGATGTCCCGCACATGTTGAATCAGAACACGTACTATGGAACACACACACGGAACAGTGCAGGGTCTTCTCTGGTGTGTGGCCCCCTGAAGCATCCTAACATTGATTAGTTTGTTCCCAATGGACTGCAGCAGACAATCACAGATGTGACTGTGTATATTATGAGGGACTGGGTATAAGGGTGTGGTGTAGGAGTAATGCTCTTGAAACAGTGCAGATGACGGGCGCTATAGCCGAGTGGTTAAAACGTTGGACTTTAAATCTGAGGGTCCCGGGTTCGAATCTCGGTGACGGTGCCTGGTGGGTAAAGGGTGGAGATTTTTCCAATCTCCCAGGTCAACATATGTGCAGACCTGCTAGTGCCCCTGAACCCCCTTCGTGTGTATACGCAAGCAAAAGATCAAAATACGCACGTTAAAGATCCTGTAATCCATGTCAGCGTTCGGTGGGTTATGGAAACAAGCACATATTTAGCATGCACCCCCCCCCCCCCCCCCCAAAAGCAGAGTATGGCTGCCTACATGGCGGGGTAAAAACGGTCATACATGTAAAAGCCCACTCATGTACATACGAGTGAACGTGGGAGTTGCAACCCACGAACGCAGAAGAAGCAGTGCAGAAGATAGTGAGGGAAAAAAGAAAGAATTTTTTTTTTTTTAAATGAAAGAAACTGAGTAAATTCACCAAATTGCTACCTTGGTATATATGTAAGTTTTTAATATATCTATTTTGCAACCACAGCTTAGACTTCTGGTCTGTCTGCCATGCCATTTTTGATAGGATATTTGGGACACCATGAATCTTGTAGGCACTGTTGTTCTTCAGCTTCATGTGAAGGGCGGTGGTATTGATTATCTCTGGATAATGAGTGATTAGTAATAGTTTTTGTTTTGTGACAATTACACTGACAAACAAGAGAGGCAAGGCCTTCAAGACTCACTTGTGATACACTTTTTAAAAAAATCCAAGCTTTTTATGTATTGAGTATAATTTCAAAATGTAATGTTTAAGATGAGAAAGATCAGTTTAAAGCAAATTAACTCCCCTAGCATTAATTACAGAGTAATTGCCCTTTTTTACTATCTGCACGAAAACGTTTGCAAAATAAGTAAAACTTCCATGTTTAGCAAAAGAAGTTCCTGTTTGAACAAAAAATGATAATAATGACTGCTCTAGTTGTTGGGTCAGAATATCAGATCAAAGTGCCAAGTTTAGAGAATACAAAAAATATCAATATAACAGTGAATGCAGTTTGCATATAATTAGGCTTCATTCTTTATTTTTTTTGTGCCCATCCCAGAGGTGCAATATTGTTTTAAACAAGATGACTGGAAAGAACTGAATTTTTCCTATTTTTATGCCAAATTTGGTGTCAACTGACAAAGTAGTTGCAGAGAAAATGTCAATGTTAAAGTTTACCACGGACACACAGACACACACACAGACAACCGAACACCGGGTTAAAACAGACTCACTTTGTTTACCCAAGTGAGTCAAAAATGGTTTTGATACTGTGAAATGGGGGTCTTATTGGAGTATATATATATATATATATATATATATATATATATATATACTCCAATATATATATATATATACTCCATATATATATATATATATATATATATACTCCAATATACTCCAATATATATATATATATCATATGGAGTATACATAGATAGATAGATAGATATACTCCCCCCCCCCCTTTTTTTTTGTCTGTATTTTGCGGTGTTTTTGTTGAGACTGGTTTTTATATTCTTTTAGGGGGAAAAATGAAATTTTAGAATTACTTTAAAGTTTCTGTTGAAACTGGTTTTTATGTTCTGTTTGGAATATGGTTTTGTCTCATCACTATTTTTCAGTTGTTGTTGGAATTCCTTCGTATTTCTTCTGTACTCTTCAGGCATTGTGTTCTTCTTCTTTTCTTTTTTTTTTTTTACTTTTATTTATTTATTTACTTACTTACTTATTTTTTGATGATTTGATGGTGTCTGGCTTTGAATTGAATGTGTTTGGGGAAGGGCGTGGTTCATGTCAGTTGTCTCAGTAGTATTTCTTTGTCATGTATTTCGAGCAGTAAATTGAGCAGGTGGAAATTGCGTCTGATCATTATATGTTTTGTGAGCGTGTCTGCACATGTGTGTGTGTGTGTGTGTGTGTGTGTTATGTGCTTTGTGACTGACATGTTATTGTAAAGCGCTTTTGAGAGGTTATGAGTTTTTCAGTTTTAAATTTATGTGCTGTGACGTGAAAGATGTAGAACTGTTCTTTCTAGTGGAGGCTGTGGGGATGTGCTTTGTATGTGTGTGTGTGTGTCTGTGTGTGTGTGTCTGTGTTAGCTATGATGTGAGAATGGTGATTGTTTCTTCATACTTGACTTTTAGTATGTGTTAACACGTCATTTGTGGAGTGCTGCGAGTAATTGATTGTTCTTTGTCTCTACTTGATTATATAATATTGTTTCTTTTTTGTATATGTAATTTGTGAAGCTCCATGAGCCTCTCTGGAGGTGAGGGAAGAGGGCTACAGAAAAGCACTTCATTATTTTATTTATTTATTATTTTTTTATGTGACAGTGTCTCAACTCCAAACTCATACACACCAAACTCATCTGTCAACTCGGTACGATACGCCATACACACAAAACTAAAAAAGAAAACTCCCAAAGTGACAATGAATCATTTATTACAAAAAAAAGAACAAACAAAACAAACCAAAAAAAAAAAAGTATATTTATATATGTATGTATAATGATGAAAAAAAAGTTCCGACACACACCATGAAATAAAAAAAACAAAAACACATTGGAATGATCATGAGGTCAACAAAGTTCCCAATGATAAAATTGTTACTGACGACCGGATCGCATGAATTTGAGATGACAGAAATGTGAGGGGGGGAAAAAAACAACAACACAAAAACAAACAAACAAACAAACAAAAACCCCAGCAGCAGTTGACTTTCTCTGAAAATGTGGACTCTTCAAGACAAATCTGATGGAAAACATGTTACACGTTCATGTTGAAAATGCCCTTCTTGTTTGTTTTGTTTTGTTTTAAGCACTTCCAAGTTACAGTCATTATGAAGTTCATTTTGTGCATTCAATTCATTTTTGGCAGAAAAAATCATCAAAAAGATGCATATGCTGGTGAGTCAATGATGAACAATGACATGAATGGATGTTTAATTGACAGGAACAGGAAGGGAAACAGTTATGTTATTTTGCATCAGTAAGAATATTCTGTTTGTGTGGATTATTTCTTTTTCCACCAACTGTCCTTTCTCTCTTTTTTTTTCTCTTTTTTCTTTCTTTTTTTTGTTTTTTGTTTATTGTATTTTCAGTGATATACATCAAACTCAAACTGACACAAACAATTTAAACAAAAATATTTCCTGATTTTAAATGGCTTCTTGGTTCTTTAACAAACAAAAAAACAAAGTCATCATCTCCTCACAGATGGTGTTCAGATAAATTAATGAATAATCAGTTAGAAGCTTGCCATAAGTAATATGCTTACCTAAAATATCAATTAAAACAAAAAGAAAATTGAAGAACAAAAATTAATAGATTATTCGACATATCCCACAAAGACTGGGGTGTCCATCTGACGAACGGGAAGAAGATTCTACGAACCCGAAAAGGCTGAAGAAGGAGAAACCTGTAAGCTGATTGATATGACAAACGTACAACAAAGCCAAACATTATGTGAACCAAGATGTCAGTATCTGAGCCTATACTTCTTCTTCACCCCCTATCTCTGTATTAACCACTTTCCATCATGTTGTTGTTAATTTTCCATATGACACGAAGAAAAGAATCAGGAACTGATTATTTTGAAAGACAAATGAAACCTGTTTATTCAGCTTATTTTATACCATCATAAATTAATGCTCATTGTGCTGTGAAGGAGTTTTGATTTTTTTTTCTTTTTCCCCACTTTTGCTTTTCTTTCTAATGACTTTGAAGCAGTTACATTTATCATAAGTTATCATAATTTCAATTGCAAGTTCAGTGTCTGTCATTGTTGCGAATAGTTTCTTTTAAATGACCTTGAAGTGATTATATTTATAATAATTTCAATTCCAGGTTTAATATTTGGCATTGTTCCTAATAGTGCAGCCGACCAAACAGAGCCATATCAGGACTGCCTAAGTGATTTAAAAAAATAAAAATCAGCCACTCAAACACAGAAGTGTCACAAGTTACCTCTTTCAAAATGATACATTGCGCTAATCTGAACCATGGATATTTGTTTCACTAAATACAAAAACAAACACTCACAAGACATAACGATGATGACGATGATGATGACGTTTCTAAATGTTGCCGACGAAAATGAACGCCAGCCAGTCAGTCAAGAATATCATCCGAACAAAGCCAGACAAAGTGAGAAAGAAGAAGAAGAAAAAAAAAAAAAAAATTGCACACACGGAATCGAACAGACCCCTCCCCCATGACCTGACAAGCCAAAACGGAAAAAGGGAGACTCGACCCTACAACCTCACAACATGTAACACGAATCACAAACAGTTAAACCCATGTCCACGCAAAAGCAAGCCCACCTTTTGTACAACCGAAAAAAAAAAAAAGCACAAAAAATTTCAATCATTGCACGTCCGATTCCTTTCATATATAAAAACGTATTATGTACACATGTGCTTGACATGGGCTACGGTACCATGCTGTCTTGAGACCATTTCTGTGGAATACATATATTGTTTTTTTGTTTTGTTTTTTTGCCATCTTCTTCACTTTTACCAGTCATTGCCTCCCCCCACCCCCCACCCCTTTTTTTTGTGTCCCCCACAACCCATATACACATGAATACAATGCTCACATCCACTCAAAGACTTCAAAACCTATGATTCATCAATGGAACTGTTTCAGTTTCAAAGAAGGCGTCAAGGTGTGTGGGCTGATACATGTATGATGCACCAGATCTGCTTTAAAAAAAAGAAGAAAAAAAAAGTGATGCCTGACTCATGCAAAAAACCCACTGTAAAAAAAAACAAACTATTTTAACTGTTTATCTGTCGACATAAACCTATCAGAATTCCTCACACACTGATCCTGGTCTCGAGATAATATCTGATGGCTATGTTGCTTGAGAAGGGTTCAGGATGAATAGACCTTGAACTTGAACCATTACGACCTTGCATTGAAGGTCAGGGTCAGAATGGTTCATTTTCACAATATTTTGAAAAATCTTCATCCATACTCGTGTGAAATTCAGTTGACCATCAAAAGCTGTCACCACAGACAAGATACCCCCCTTCTCCATGACTGAGGCTGTTCAATCTATGTGTCAATGTTTCAAATATGTTAAACAATTACTGCTAACACAAGAACGACTGTGAAACTCTGTGTGTACTTTGTCAAAGTCAAAACCAAACTCTTCACTACAATTTTCCTAGATCTGAGCTACCAAAACAAATTAAAAGTCTGTTGTGTCTGTTGGCGTGCGCATATATGTGGTGTGTGTTCTCACGAACCCAGTGCTTTGTCCATATAGGACTGAAAGAGTGGACTTGAAAAAAGCACTGTGTATTTGACAAAAATCAGTTGGAATGCATCGTCCATGTTCCTCATGTTGCTATTTTTTTTTTTTGTGCACTTGTTTCTGTGAAGAATTCATTATTCTTTTTAAACCAAAAACAAAACAAAAAAAACAACCAAAAAAACCCCCCAAACAAAACCAACCCTGTCATAATTCTATGTTAGTACACAACAGGCTCTGATTAATTTTATATTTCCATCTTTCTGGAGAAGAGATCGAACTAGAAAAACAGTTGTTAATTTTACCCCAGGTGACTATACACTAGTACATATGTCAGAACTGCTGTTGATGTCAGAATCACACCACAGTCAGACGCAAAGTTACGCATTACAGGGAAAGAGCATTTAGTGTATGTATCTAAATATTTCTGACAACTGCAAATAGTCCTCAATGAAAAGCTGTACAATATTGAATTATATTATGTTCTCTTTTCACGTGAAAACAATGATGTGAGCAAGTCCAGCAATCAAGTATGCACACACACATCACTGAAGTAAACAAAAAGAAATGAAAACTGGTAGGCATACCATTCTGAATTTTCTTGGAGAACCCCCACCCTCCCCCCAACCCCTCCTATCCCACACGGGTATTGAATATTTTGCGAGTTCATCTCCAATGGAAAAATGGCTCAACAGTGCCACAAATAGATTTTACTTAATGCTGATAGCGTTATTTCAATTGTATAAAGGATACTTGGAACAATAATCATTTGTCTGGTATCAAACAACTACAGCAACAACAACAACAACTGAAAAATCATAATAGCAATTCAAGATCATACAATGAGATAGGTGAACAACTCAACAAGTTATATCAGTTTTGTTTACCAGAGTTGGACAAGTTCGTATTATATTTCAAATAAATAAAACAACAACAACAACAAACAACCCATCCACTTTTAGTTCTGTGTTGCTAAAAAAAAGACAGGGGAGTGGGGAGGAGGGGGGTGGGGGTAGGTGGGTGAATTAGTGTGTGTGTGTGTGTGTGTGTGTGTGTGTGTGACAAACATGGAACAAACAACCCCCATCCAGTCAAAGCACAAATTCCCACTACACAGGGTGACTTAGAATGCACAGAACACAGAACACCGCTTGCGGACAAAACTTCCAAAAACACTTGCTCACTGGACAGAAATCAAGCAACAGTTACTTCCACAACACAAACTCATTGTAGAGAAATCAAGCAATGGTATGGTAACACACACACATACGCACGCAACAACATTAAATGATGAAGCCTATACACATATGCGCATAAATCTTGGACTCAAAGACATCATTGTTTAATTTACTGAAGCTGGCACAAAGAAATGAATAAAAAATTTGAAAAAAAAAAAAAAAAAAAAAAGATTCTGCCAACTCTGCAGATGTTTAACAATCCTGCCTAGACTTTGGAAAGTAAAGCATTGAGAGAAAGAATCTGGAAAGTAAAGCATTGAGAGAAAGAATCTGGAAAGTAAGAGAAAGAATTTGGAAAGTAAAGCATTGAGAGAAAGAATCTGGAAAGTAAGAGAAAGAATTTGGAAAGTAAAGCAATGAGAGAAAGAATCTGGAAAGTAAGAGAAAGAATTTAGAAAGTAAAGCATTGAGAGAAAGAACTTGGAAAGTAAGAGAAAGAATTTGGAAAGTAAAGCAATGAGAGAAAGAATCTGGAAAGTAAAGCATTGAGAGAAAGAATCTGGAAAGTAAAGCAATGAGAGAAAGAATTTGGAAAGTAAAGCAATGAGAGAAAGAATCTGGGAAGTAAAGCATTGAGAGAAAGAATCTGGGAAGTAAAGCATTGAGAGAAAGAATTTGGAAAGTAAAGCAATGAGAGAAAGAATCTGGAAAGTAAGAGAAAGAAT
The DNA here is from genome assembly GCF_041734735.1 of Babylonia areolata. Classification (NCBI taxonomy): domain Eukaryota; kingdom Metazoa; phylum Mollusca; class Gastropoda; order Neogastropoda; family Buccinidae; genus Babylonia; species Babylonia areolata. Next base: position 69,698,714 of record NC_134893.1, on the reverse strand, counting down.
TTAGAAAGTAAAGCATTGAGAGAAAGAACTTGGAAAGTAAGAGAAAGAATTTGGAAAGTAAGAGAAAGAATTTGGAAAGTAAAGCACTGAGAGAAAGAATTTGGAAATAAGAGAAAGAATTTGGAAAGTAAAGCACTGAGAGAAAGAATTTGGAAAGTAAAGCAATGAGTGAAAGAGTTTGAAAAGTAAAGCAATGAGTGAAAGATTAAACTGGAAAGTAAAGCATTGGCAGAAATCATTTGTAAAAATTGGAAAGTAAAGCATTAGCAGAAATAATCTGTAAAGTAAAGCATTGAGAGAAAGAAAAGACGAGAGAACTTTTATTTCCTCTATAATAACAATACACGGTCTCTAAGTCTAACTTTAACTGTCAAAATCATTCATTTTATAAATCTATCTACTGCTTTGTTTATAGCTGATTATACTACAACAGTTTGAGACCATATCTGGGTTGGAAAAAAGAAAAAAGAAAAAAAACAAAAAAAAACAAAAACAAAAAAAACCCCTCAAAACTAAAAAATCAGATGTCCTGAATAGTCAAGTCTATCAATGATAGTGAATACACCACTGAATTCTAAGTCTAAAACCAAAAACAAAAGGTAATAAATGCTAAGGGCACTAACCATTCCACTAACTAAAACTTGCTATAAATTTCTTACCTAAAAAAACAAAAACAAAAAACAACAACGCCTTAACGTTAACTGTCAAAACAATTAAATTCTAATGACCATGACTTTTATTAAATGCTAACAAAAATCCAGTCATGTCACAGGCATGTTTCACACAGTTTATCATAAGACTACTTCGTTCATAAGGACTGAGGTTTGGGGTGGGGCAAGGGAGGTATGTATTATCAAAATTATTAGCAAGTTTGGTAGACTATGAATTGTCAAAATGTAACAATTAGGAAATTTTCTATCTAAAATTACGTTTAAATAACATACTTACCGTGACCCAACTAGTGCAGACTCCGGCAGGGGTCTGACATTCCTGTCCTGTGCAAACTACTATCCGCCTATGCGGAGCAGACGAAACTACGGCCGATAACCTCCCGGAAGTAGGTAACCTCCCCTTTGTTTAAGGTATGATCCAAATATCTTAGACCAACTATTTTAAAAATCTCGCAAAGTTTCTGGTGATCGTTATCTTCACGATCACTGATGATGTTGTAAGTTAGTTAAAAATCCATTTTCTTTTCTTGATTTCACTTATGAAATGCTAACTATTCATTATTTTATATGTCATACTTTTTTTTTTTCTATCATACAAAGTGCAGTAAGTCCACTGGGAACATGAAAACTGCTGGAACAGAATTGGCAGAAGATCACAATTATCTTATTTGTCTCTGTGTGCAAAACTGGTTACTATTACTTTTTCTCCCCCCACCACCCCCTCCACTCCCCTGCCTACCACCCTGATCATATGACATAACTCTTCAACCCTGCATGTAAATCCTCCTTAGTATACTACAGTAAGTTGATTTAACAAGACAAAAAAAAAAAAAAAAAAAAAATCCAACAAAGATATTTGTCTCACCAAGCAGAACATGGAACTGACGAAAAACGCAAGTGAGCAGCTGTGCTTTGTTAAATTGTTTAAAAAAAAAAAAAAAATGAACGAATCAATGAATTCATGAATGAAGGTTGATGAATGATCTGTCATTCACACCATTCTTCAAAATGATTTTTCCTCTCTCTCTCTCTCTCAATTCTGGACAAGTTTTCTGTCAGTTTGTTCCGTTGGAAGTACACACCATGGCATGTACCCCCACCCCAATCCAGTCACTGTTCCGTTTCATTACAGCACAGTTCATCCATATTCCAGGGGCTCTCATCAATACAAGTCTTGTGGAAGAAAAAAAAAAATCATTAAAACAAAAAGGTGGAGGAGATAATTAGAAATCACAGAGGCAAAAAAATAAAAACAAAATAAAAGTAAGGGTTAGGATAGGACTTTAAATGAAATGATCCCTAAATGATGTATGTAAATTTATATCAAGTAGGGGGAGGGGCGGGGGGTGAGGGTGGGCATGGTGGGTCCCGAGAAAGGGAAGGGGTGGAAGGTAAGAAAAACTTCCCCAAAAGTTGAAATTTGACCACCCCCCCCCCCCCCCCACCCCACCCCAGGCCCCCCTTTCCCCGCACCCCCCTCCTCTCCCCCAAAAAAATTGAGAAGAAAGACAGAGATGACGGACTCGTCAATGTCAATTCTTTCCCGTGCATGCATAGAACAATCTTTTCGTACCATGGAATGCTTTTTCCCCCCAAGTCCCTTTTTCAGCATGTTGAAACGCAAAAAAACAGCTCCAACAACCGCACAACAACAAGTATAATAACATGTTTGTTTGTTTTTTTACACACACTGGTGAAATTCCATCGCCATAAATATCCACAGTGACTTTGTACAGTGCTCCACAACACTCAGGGGGGGCGGTGGGGTGGGGGTGTGGGGGAGGGGGAGGGGGGAATCCAGCAACATGTTCTGAGCCAACACCGCTGGCCCAAACACAAGCACAACAAATAAATCACTTGAATAAATCACATCGTCGCACGAAGAAGAACCCTTTCCCACGTGAAAAAAATGATTGTAATGCCAACAAGAGGAAAAGATGGGGGGAGGGGCAGAAAACACCGAAAAATACAAATAAATAAATAAATCGACAGAATGGGTGCAAATAACAAAATTCCTGTACAGCCCCATAATGTGTATCGAAATCCTTCTAAACATACTGCATTTATAAAGAAAGAAAAAAAAGTGACATTAAAAAATCTGTTTATGGTGAATTGGAAAACTCTGGCTTTTAAGGTTGTGCAAACCACCTTTCTTTTCAATAATTTAACTTCCCAATGGGATTTTTTTTTTTTTTTTTTTTTTTTTAATGGTGGGTCCAACACAAAACAAAATGATGCAAAAACTTTGTGAGTAACAAGGGATTTGGTCCAAAATAAGCTTGGAAAAATTTCCTGAGTCCGATACACCTCACCATTCTTCCTCGAAACTTCCCCTGTTTAGTTCATTGAAGAGTTATTAGAAATATCGTTATAAAAATACAACATTTTGTCGATTATTTTGAAACATTTATCCTTCTTTCATCATTAACCCATTCAACTCTGGAGACTTCACAAGACTTCCATGCCATTACGATGCAGGGGAAAAAACGCAGAAAATATACTATTTTTCCTCCGAGTTACATGGGGACACAACCGAAAATACTGTAAAAGGTACTTCCCTTTCTTGGTGGTTTATTGATTGATTGATTGATTGATACGGACACTTAAAAAGCGTCTATCCTCAGTCAGAGACCAAGCTCTAAGCGCTTTACAAACACGGGGTCATTTACACAACAGGCTGCCTACCTGGGCTACAGCTAACCCGAGGCTGCCACCGGGCCATCAGATTTCAGGCACACACACATATAAATATATACTCAGGCAGACACGTAACATTTTACGAGTATAAATATATGTAGGAACGTGAAAACCCGTTTCAATGAGAAGAATTTTGATGCCTGAGAAATGCTCAGGCGCTGGGCTCAATGAGTTCATTCAGTTCTTATTGAAACAGCTACTCCCCATTCTGGAACTGAAAGAAGTGTGAGCAGAATCAACGGACGGGTAGCATGTTGTCAGGATATATATATATATATATATATATATATATGATTTAACAACAAGAATCAAAGTTCTTTCAATAAAACAACTCAATTTCTATGATTCAGATTTTGTAGTTAGTCTCTTTGAATTCGATCTTTTTCTTTCCCTTAACATTCTTCCTCCTTTCTTTTCCCCCCCCCCCTCCTTTAATTACCGAGATCAAGTTTTGTGGGAGCAAAATTTTTAAAGTGATCTCTTCAAAATATATTTTTGAAAAAACAACAACAAAAAAACAAAAACAAAAACAAAACCCCCCCCAAAATCCCTAAAAACAAACAAAGCAAATGTCATGCAGAACGTTACGGAAGGATTCCGATTCACATTACTGGGTGTGAAGATATTTTTCATGAACATGAGGGTAGTTAAAAATAAAATAAAATAAAATAAAACCACCACAACAACGGAAAAAAAAACAACAACAAAAAAACCCCAACAACACAGACTTGGATTCCACAAAAGTGAGAGAGCCCTCTCCAAACAACAAGCCATAAACAAACCACATCGATCAAATCAACACAAAATACACCTGTATACATCATGTGTAACACATCAGCTGCCATTACCACAGAAAACCCGGCCATACACTCTTCCTGAGCAATCCCGGCGAACAAAAAAAAACTGTCCATAGAATAGATCTCCATCAATCAATAATCGATGCTTCTTTTTTTTTTTTTTTTTTTTTTGCTTTCTTTTCTTTTCCAAATAAAAATAAAAACAACACAAGCGTACGTTTCAAGTTCGACCGATCATCCTCCCTCCTCCCCCCACCACCATCACCACCACACCTTTGGTCAGGGCATGATTGCAAAAAAAAAAAAAAAAAAAAAAAGCATAAAATATTTAACAACAAAGTAATGACAAATATGATACTTTGGCTTTTCCCCCACCAGAAGACCAAAAAAAAAAAAAAAAAAAAAAAAAAAATGGGAGCATGAATGAAAAATGATGAAATATAAATTATGTAATGTACACACACACAAACAATACCAAACCTTTCCATCTGCACAACAGAGGACACAGTTGGGAGTACACGTACGACAGTGATGACAACGATAAAAAAATTGCACACACTGGGGGAGGGGGGGAAGGAGAGCTTGAAATTTTCTTTCTTCTCCAAAAAGGAAGCAAGGATAGTGGGTGGTTGGGAGGGGGTGTGGGGGTGTGGGGGGGGGGGGGGATGGAGGGGAGGGGGGAGGAGGATGAGAGGGAGGGAGGAAGGTATACATAAATTAGTCATCAAGAAAACACAGTACACAATGAAAAACCACAACGGATCTGTGTGAAAACAACTCCCCCTTTTTTCGTTTTCTTTTTTTTTTTTCTTCAAGATACAAAAATCAGATTATATTATAAGCCTGCCTGTGAACCTTCCATTTCCAAACGTAACGATTGAATGAAGGATATGCTTTTTAAGGTATCATTGACGAAGTCAGTAAGTGAAAAAAAAAACAAAACAACAACCCAAAAAACCCAAACCGATGTCAAATTTTTCATATAAAATATTTTAAAAATATCAGAAATGTATCACAACCCCCTTCACCCACCCACCCCCAAAAAAACAAGAAAAAGGAAACTCCTTGAAGAAACAAAAATCTCTAATAAAAAAAAAAAAAAAAAAAAAAAGATGACTACCATAACACAGCCAATAGAGGAGAAAAAAAAGGAGAAAAGTTTCTTGCTCCTACCTGCACCCCCCTCCCCTCCATGCAAATAAAACAACAGCAACAATGTAACTGGTCGTACGCAATGACAAATACAAGGGCCAACTGGCTAGTACCCTGATCACCCATCCACATGGCTCCGTGTTCCATTCACAGACAAATCCAGGTGGGGAAATTTTTTGTCACCTTCTTCCATTTTCTGTCTACAACAATACATGATCATACTTCATTTTGGCTGCAAAACATCTTCTTTTTTTTTTCTAAGTTGAAAAAAAAAAAGAAGTCTTACTCAGTTAACTACTTGAGTATCTGTTTAATTCATGACCAAAATTATCAACCACAGCTAACGCACTGTATCAATATGTTTAAAATTAAATCAAGTAGGTAAAATTATGGTCTGGGTTGAATGAACTCATTTCGACTGATGATAGTCTCGATAAATGTTGAATAAACTGACATCAGTTAATTAAAAATCTTGAATACATGAAAATTACTTGAAAACAGACCACTCTCTCTCTCTCTCTATGTATATATATATATATATATATATCTCTATATATTTTTTTTTTAATCATGGATAGTATAATCTTTTTTTTTAAATGTAAAACTGTCAATGAACTGTTAACATAAATTAAGCAAGACCTGCTTTTTCTTTCATTACCCAGTAGTTTACAAATCTATGGAAAGACCAGAAACAGATTCAGGTAACTTACAACACAATCCAAAAAAACAATTGACTAGAACAGAGCGCAACATTACGCGTTTGTGTGATGGAATCTTCAGCAACACCAACTCATCTTTTTTCTCACTTCATGCTCAAGGCGAAACGTCAAGAGGGAGACTAGTGGCACAAGAACAAGAGTTGGGTTGGTGGACAATATAAGGGCTTGAAATTCAATCCTGTCTGCTTGTCTGGGACAACTTTACCTTCCAATGGGGACCACTGAACCTTCTAGTGGGACCACACAACCTTCTAGTGGGGACCACTATACCTTCTAGCGGGACCACACAACCTGGCGGACAAGTGGAAATGCTCACTCTCTCCACTTGTCCGTTGGGCAACTGATTTCTGACTGTTACTGTGTTAGGGAAAGGGAGAGTCAGCTTCAGCGCAGACAGAGCGTACCAGCTCCTCACCCCCCTTCTTCACGTTAATCAGTTTAAATCTCCAACCCCACCCCAGCTTTTGTTTTCTTTTTTTCTTTTATCCTGCAATACATACCACTTTTTTTTTTTTTTTTTTATATATATATATAATAAATCATGCCAGCTTAATTTCTTTAATTTCTCCTACTGCCATAATCAAGTTATTCTGATTCAGCTGACTTGCCACTTTACTACTACTGGTAGTTACTTGTAGCAAGGTAGTTACTTGTAGCAACTGTCCCTTACTTAGGGTGGGCAAGCAGAAATTGGGGGGGACAAATAGTTTTCAAATAAAAAATATATAAATCTACTTTAGTCCTTATTCCCAGGAATAGAAATGATTTGGGAATGTCTAGCCCAGTGTGTCCACGGGGGTGGGGGTAGGGGGTAGAGGGGGGGGAGGCAAAACGGGAGAAGTTGGGGTTTGCTGCAGCTAGAGCCGACCTCGAAAGGCAAGGATCCGGTCCACCTCTATGGGTCATCGATCATGGGCCATTTCTGGGTCACTAGGAGTGACCCACAAGGTGACAAAATGCTTCAGGTCAGTTTAAAGTTCTGTGTATACGTGCAAAGGGTTTCTCTAGGTTTGTTTTCTGTTTCACTAATTCAAAACAATAAAAAGATTTTTTTTTAAATCAAATTATTGATAATGCTGCTGATGACTCTAAGCCACATGTATAATTTTTTATAATTTCAACTTTCTTACTGTAAAATCATGTCATTCTGCTGATGTGTTCTTCAATTTCAACATACTCATTAAAAAAAAAGAAAAAAAGAAAGAAAAAAAGTTGAGTAAAAAGGAGCATGGTCAAGTTAGCAAACTAATGTGAAGTATTCCAAACCAAAAGGTGAATTTTTCATGAAATCTGTGTAACTAGATACGTAGTTTAATTCATCCAGTTTGACTTCTTCCCCTCTTTCTTTTTCCTTGAGTTTTCTCCCTCTAATCTCTCTCTGTGTCTCTATCCATCCCCTTCTCTCTCAACACACACACACACACACACACACACACACACAGAGCCATGACTTAAAGGAAAGTCACACAGGTTACTTATAAATTACATTATGATAAATATCAATTAATGATGTTCAAATATGAATGTTTCTTTACGTCTACCCATCCTTATGCTGAGCAACAGAAGCTTTTCTTGAGGATAGGGGATATAAACCAGGTAAATCGTCTCCAAAAAGAACAGAAAAAAAACGAGAAACCATTTGATACACTTTTTCTGATGATAATTAACCGATTTTTCATGAAAAAAGTACCAGGACGTTACACAGCATAGAATAAAATGTTAGAAAACATAAATGCTGTCCTTTCTTCTTCTCTCTCTTTCTTTCTGGTGGTACAAATATCACTTTCGTTGTAGTAAACTTTTTGTGTTTCGTGGAGTCTAGATCTCTACACAGTATCCACTACAATGACAATGATAAACATGGATGAGAAATGATAATGATGAATAATTTGGAAGATGGTATGTGTCTGAACGATAAATGAGACTGATTTACATTAATGACGAAAAAATTATGCATCATGACGATGACAATGAAATTTTCAGTTTCTCAATGAATGGCAGACATCTTGGTGGGGTGTAGGTACGCAAAATATGATTTAAGGCTCACAGTTGTGTATTTTTTCTTTTCACCGAAGTTCATTGTTTTTATAAAAATATCTCCTGACTTCTTTTTTTTATTTTGTTTGTTGAAATTGTGGCAAAATTTCAAAACTGTCACCAAAAAAAAAAAAAAAAGTTTTGCAAAAAGTCTGTATGCACCGTCTTGATTGTTTGTAAAAAAAGAAAAAGAAAAAAACAGAGTTCAGTTTGACCTTTGAGGTTGTACTGTCTCCCCCCACCATCGGACGTCACGACGGATGAGAGACAGTCCTCTGTTAAGACACGGTGGTCTGAGGGAACTGCTGCTCCTTCTTGACGATGACGGAGGTGTGAGTGGCCGACGATAACGCTGACGACAGCATCATGGGGATGTAGATGTTGTTGACCCTGGCGAACTGTTCCAGCGCGTCACACTTTGTCTTCAAGGCGGACAACTCCATCTTCACCACATCATTCTCCCGCTGGAGCCGGTCCACCTCCGCCTGCAGCTGATGCTTCTCCGTCTCCAGAACCTCCTTCTGGGAAATGCGCTTCTCGCGGCAGTTGGCCGCATAGCCACGGTTCTTTAACGTCCTTCTTCGCTGCTTCAGTTTGATTACCTCCTCCCGGCTCTTGCCCTTGAGAAAGCGGTTGAGCTCCTTGACGGACAGGCTGATGAGCTCATCGTCGGAGATCCACTGTGGGGGCGGCGATTCCAGGATCGGTTCGGGAACCTCTGACGACGACACCAGCGACAGTGACAAGGCCTGTGCTTTCGACTCCTCGTTCTTCACCTGTGATAGGAAGATCTGGAACAGGTGTGGAAAGAAAAATATAGATCTATACATGTGCATATATATACATATATATATATATTGGTCAGGTGGGACTGTGAATGGCCAATAAATATGTAGTTTAAAAAAAAAAAATTTTTAATAATTTTTTTTAAGAAGAAAAAGATTGGAAAAAGAAAAAATGAGAGAAGAAACCAAACACCAAACAATACTATGAATTGTATAATACAAAACTTAACAATAATCCCTGTATCACAATATGCCATTTATCTAAATACTACTACTTGTTGAAAGCCTGCCACTTCACCAGTTGAACTGCGCAGAATACGTTTTTACTATACTGCCGTTCTTTCTGTCTCTGGACCTTGCAATTGGTATGAACTTCCTCTTTCGCTTCATCAGGTCTCTGCACTCAGCTCTTTCAAGTCTGGCCTTAAAACCCACCTCTTCCCAAAATAGCCTCCCTTCCCTGCTTCTTCCTTGTCTTCAGTTTCTCCAGTTTTAGAGTTATGTGTGCGTGAGAATGACTGGTGCAAAAGCACTTTCATTTGTCTCTGCACAAGATTCAGCGCAGTATAAATACCATTATTATTATCATTATTACTACTACTAATGGACTACAAGAGGGAGCTCAATCTTCATTCTTGGGCTGCAACTCTTATGTTCACTTGTGTTCTTGTTCTGAATGAGTGGGCATTTACAAGTTTGACCATTCTTTAGCTTGCCATGAACCCAACAATCTTCTGTTTTCAGGGGTGTGCATTCTGGGTATGTTCTTGTTTGCATTACCCACCGAACGCTGTCACAGATTACAGGATAAATAAGCAAAATCTGCAATTCTGCATGCATATGTTTGTATGCACACAAAGGGGGTTCAGGCACTAGCACTGTGTGTTTTACCTGGGAGACTGGAAAGATTTTGGATCCTTTGGATGACGGGCGCAATTAGTGGTTAAAGCGTTGGACTGTCAATCTGAGGGTGCCGGGTTCGAATCACAGTGACGGCGCCTGGTGGGTAAAGGGTGGAGATTTTTACGATCTCCCAGGTCAACATATGTGCAGACCTGCTAGTGCCTTAACCCCCTTCGTGTGCATATGCAAGCAGAAGATCAAATACGCATGTTAAAGATCCTGTAAACTATGTCAGCGTTCGGTGGGTTATGGAAACAAGAACATACCCAGCAAGCACACCCCCGAAAACAGAGTATGCTGCCTACATGGCGGGGTAAAAACAGTCATACACGTAAAAGCCCACTTGTGTACATATGAGCGAACGCAGAAGAAGAAGATCCTTTGGATTCTCTCTCCAGATGCCAATGACCAGGGCTCTAACAAAGTAACTTTCAAAACATACAAATTACAAACATGCACAAACACGTACACAACAGAAGCACCACAGAGAGTAAGAAGTTGTGGAGAAAAAGAGAAGAAGGAAAATATGAGATGTCCTGACACTGTTCCTGGAAAAAAAAAAATCGCTTAGCTCTTGACACTGTTTTCGCCACTTTGCCTTTACTTTTCTCTCTCTCTCAATCTTATCATTATTATTGTTATTATTTTGCATAAGCAAAAATGTCTTGATTACTGTACATGTGGTGAATATCAATCAAAATTCCAAGACTTTTCCAGCCCTGGAAACGTTCCTCCAATGTTTTCCCCAAAAACTTTTCCAGACTTCACGATTGTGTGGGAACCCTAAGCACAGAGTCATAAGTTATAATAAATAACATGTGGTTTGTAAACGCAAGGTGGCTGTGGCTGCAATGTGCTTGTGATTTTTTTGTATGTTTGTTTTTTGAGAGGAAGATGGGAAGGGCTGGCTGGTGGAGTAGGAGGTGGGGGTATGACGGGGGTGAAGTTCAGGTGATGACCGAAAACTTCATTCTTGAGTTATCTAAAGTATTTATAAACAATTGTCACATTGATAAAATGTGTCTAATTCAGTTGTGTTATAAAACAAAACAACCCCACCCCCAAACACCCCCCGCCCCTCCAAAAAAAACAACTGTGTTTGAAAAATATCAAGTGATTAAAAAATAAATAATCTGAGCTGCAGAATGATCACGTCTTCTTATCTGAATAAATAACTAACTAAATAAATTCCTGTCCTGACTGAAACTGGGCAATATTTTTTAAAATTTCGAAACCTTTCCTCTAAATCCTGTTTCCCCACTTGGTTGTGAAACCAAAAGTATCGTAAATACACTGCATACTGAATCCGGTAAGGTTGCCCATCCCTTTCCCATTTGTAAATGCTGAAAGAATGAGTCAGCCGTAACAGTGCTTGTGCACTATTTACTGCCATTTGTTGACGCATCACCATGTGATGAAATACTAATCAGCTATTTATATATTATGTTATTGTTTTTAAGTTTTTGTTTTTAAGTAGCAGTACCAAACATTGACATGGGCGCTAGACATACGAAAGAGATGAGCTTGAAAACATGCAGACTGACTGCCCATGTGACTTAAGCCCAGCCAATACCCTTTTGTTGCTTCTTCAATGCCGCTTTCATCACAGTTAGCAACAATCCTCACAGAAACAGCGGCCAACCTAGCAGCAGCAAAAGCAGTCAGGCTGACCTCAACGTGTCAGGTGATTCCGTTTATTGACCTGCAACCTCGGCGAAGCCCCGCCCCCCCGCGGTGACGTCACACGAACGCGACGATTCCCCACGCAGGGAGCTACATGATATACTGTTTCGTGAATCCCTGCAGTGTCACGAGGAAGGCTAAAAATAGAACTCGTAGACAAAGAGAGTCTACGAACAGCCACTAGACCTAGATCATCCCTTTTTTTTTCTCCCTCCCCCTTATTTCTGGATCGCGGATACGAGGCAGCCATTGTTTTATTTCCCTGTTTCTGGTTTGCAGGTCGGGAATCGAAACATTCCAACACAAACTGAAATAAAACACGAATAAATAAAACGGTGTATCAATTTAGATTTGTGTGTGAAACATCTGAATATGTACAATCGTTGTGCTGTTGTCATGTCAAACCAGCTAATAAACATGAATTTCGTTAGCCAAAAATCAGTCGATTCCGCATGGAACATACACATCCTGTGCAGACTGTCGCTGACTGATCGTCTGCTGGTGGGTTTGATGAGTCAGATTTCATGATAATGAGAACGCTGAGAGAGATCTGTTGTCAAATGATAATGCGGCTTCATTGAAAAAAATATACGCTTCATTCAATTAGTACATACAACAATATGTTTGTTTCGAACTTTAGTCACATGTATCAAATTGTAATGTCCTGCCGAATCAGCGAATGAGAGTATGCAACCTGTTCGTTTCGAGAACTTCCAAGTGGAGGCCTGAGCCGGAAATCGATCAACAGTTGCGCGTGGCACACTCGGACTCCGCTTGGACGATCAATACTAGAATTACACACGCCTGGAGATGTGATTTATGACAAAATCCACACAAACCACGCTCATTTAACACATAAGACATAAACATAACAAACATAATTCAAAACAACGACAGTACGAGATCAAATGCCTTCGTGTCTGTGGAGGAATTACGCTCCCTCCAACAATGGACTTTGTTATGCACAGCCGAATCAATGACGAACCAGTTTGAGGTCACGCGACCCCATTTCACAAGCACATTTCACGTCCGTTTCACAAAGTATTTGTCTTTTTAAAGTCTTTGGAAATACAACATTATGCCGAGAAACTGACATT
>NC_134893.1:69678673-69681173 GCF_041734735.1 Babylonia areolata | reverse complement strand
TTTCGTCGACTTCATGTAAAGGAGTGGCGCGGCGCATGAGAGTGGGCGGTATTGAGACAGAACTGACTTGTGACATTCCACTCTCTTAACCCCGCTCTTCACAGTGTGGTTCCAGACCTGGCTGCAAGTAGTCCGGCTTGTGCTGTTGGCATCGCCCCCCCACCCCCCACCCCCAGCCCCCCGACCTCCCCCACTCTCCCTCTGCCCCCCCCCCACCCACCCCCTCCACGCCCCCGTCCCTCTACTCTCACCTCCTCCGTCACCTCCACCCCTCTATCCCCCCCTATTTCCAGCTGCTCGGCTATTCTTAGCACGCTGTCTTGAGTTGCCATCGCTACACCGAATGCGCAGCCAGCTTCGCAAACACGCACAGACTCGCCGCACAAGAGCGCGTGCGAGCACAGACAGACAGACAGACAGACACAAACACACACACGCATGCTGCCGGCCTACCTCTTCACACACACACACACACACACACACACAGACCACCGTCATTCACACCGATCACATTCTGAGTACATGCTATCTAAATGTATCGTAAACAGAAACATCAATACATTCGTGCGCGCGCGCGCACACTACGCACACACACACACACATACGCACACACACGCACACACACACACACACACGCGCACGCACGCACGCGCGCGCGCGCGCGCACACACACACACACACACACACACACACACACACACACACACACATATGTTAAAACTCAGTATAAGAACAGAATTTTAAAAAATATATATGTGATAGTCAGTCGTCTCCGACCATGACCATCAGAACAGCAGAGGAGGTAACTGCTGTCCCAACTATCTGGGCTAGAATTTGATTATAGTGGAGAGTGTCTTGTCCAAGTTACATCCCCACTCTCTCGGCCACTGAAGAGGGTTTTAGGACAGTCGGCGTTGGGGATGGTTCCCAGAAGGCCAACTAGCCCCCAAGGCTGCAGCACTAAGAGCCATTGCAATTTTGCTTCCTAGTTTGAATGGAGAAACCATCGATAATACAACTCACTTTGCTGTTGAAAATTGATTTTATGCATGAATATACAAAGAAGATTTTCAACAAATAATTTGAAAGCAAATTATTCAACATGGCATGGGAATGAGAAAGCTTGAACATTCAAGTTTCATCCTCAGACTGAAGATTGTGATTTGAGGAAGCAAAGACATATAATCATGTATGCTGACAGCGCTCTCTCTCTCTCTCTCTCTCTCTCTCTCCACACCTACACACACCCACACAGTGTCGCCAATAGCCTGTATTTCAACGGCCACCACCACCACCACCACAATCACCGCTTCCAACCCCCACCCCCCCCACCCCCTCCCACCCCAACACACACACCCACTTTCGCCGGCCGGTACTGTTGCCCCCTTCCATCCCCTCCCCATGCCCCCACGAAACCCCCCACCCTAGCCCCCCAAATCCCTTCCACCTCCTCCTCCTCTCAGTCTCACCCCTTCCGCCGGGTCCCACCCACACCGACCTCCCCCATCACCCCCTTCTTTCCCCCCCCCCCCCGCCCTCCCCCCCCCCTAACCCCCTCTCCCCCATGCCCCCCCGTCTCTCAGACCCCTTCCTCCCAACAAATCGATTTCTGTTTCAATTCACAGACGCGGCGACTAGAGGCGGGAAAATGGTTCAGTCAAGAAGAGAGAGAGAGAGAGAGAGAGTGTGTGTGACAGAGACAGAGACAGACAGACTTCACCTTCAAAATAATGCGCTGTGCTTTTAGACACACACACACACACACACACAAATCACACTAAACAGCCCACGAAAAACGGACACTAGATGTATGTCGTGTCTACTGGGTATTTCGCGCAGTAAGTTGAAACTGGAAACAATGCCAGACTTACAACTAAAATCCACTTAAAAAAAAAATAATAATAATCAGACTTTCCTCTAAGGTTACAGTATGAGAGAGAGAGAGAGGGAGAGAACGAACGAACGAACGAACGAACGAACGAACGAAATTTTATTTTACGAGGGTAAAGGAGTAAGCACAAAGTACTTTTTTACATCCAGCCCTCTGGGCATGAATAATAATTGGGAAAAAAGCAACAAAGAGAGAGAGAGAGAGAGAGAGAGAGAGAGAGAGAGAGAGAGAGAGAGAGATTCAAAAACTCAAGGATAAAGATTTTAGGCATCGCCCAGTCTTCCAATCTGTCCTTGTGACAACAATAACAATAATAACATTAACGATGACGACACAAAAATAATAATTTTGTTAACACTGCTACATCTACTGCTACTACAACGAAGAATGATCACCATCATCATCATTAACATCAGAGAGAGAGAGAGAGAGAGATGGACAGACAGACAAACAGAGACACTGAGACAGACAGAGGCACTTACACAGAGACAGAGAGACAGAGGCAGAGACAGAAACAGAAGCAAGAGACAGAGACAAAGAGTTATAGAACTCATGAATGAATTTCCATCATCATCATCATCATCCTCATCTTTTTCTTCTTCTTCCCTG
>NC_134893.1:69671173-69673673 GCF_041734735.1 Babylonia areolata | reverse complement strand
ATTGCTTTACACGACATCGTATCATGTCCTATCGCATTGCTTTACACGACATCGTATCATGTCGTATCGCACTGCTTTACATCGCATTGCTTTACATGGTATAGTATCATGTCGTATCGCATTGCTTTACACGACATCGTATCATGTCCTATCGCATTGCTTTACACGACATCGTATCATGTCGTATCGCACTGCTTTACATGGTATAGTATCATGTCGTGTCGCACTGCTTTACATGGTATAGTATCATGTCGTATCGCATTGCTTTGCATGGCATCGTATCAGTGTCGTATCGCATTGTTGCGTATCCACTCGTGTCGTGTTGCGTTGCGTTGCGTTGCATCGTATTCAGGTATTGCATGCATCGTGTCGTGCCATGCCGTGTCGTGTCGTGTCGTATCGAATCGTAGTCTAATGTATTTTATTGCATGTGCATCGGATAGTATAGTTTTGTATACGGTATAGTACAGTATAGTATAGTATACGGTTAATATATTTATATACTGTTCACCACACCACCTCCCCCACTCTAACCCCATACGTACCCCCACCTCCACCCCCTTGAACACCCTCTCCCCGGCCTCCCTCATCATCCACCCTCCTCCTTAATTCGTTAAATCTCTGCCCTCAGCTCAGCTCTTTTTCTGTCATTCAAACCTAAGCTCCTTCTCTCTCTCTCTAAAAACAACAAGAAGAAACAAAAAACAACAAAAAACAACAACAAAAAACAAACAAAAAAGACCCCCCCCTTCCGCCCCCCCCCACCCCCCTAAAAACAACAACACACAAAATAACAACAACAAAAAACACGCAAACTCTTTCTCTTTCTCCCTTGTCTCTCTCTCTCTGTGTCTCTGTCTGTCTGTCTGTCTCTCTCTTCTTCTTCTTCTGCTCTCTTATTATTATTCTCGTTGTTGTTATTATTATTATTATTATTATTATCATCATCATCTTCTTCTTCTACTCTCTTATTATTCTTCTCAATATTATTATTATTATTATCCTCTCTCTCTCTCCTTCTCCCCCCCCCCCTCTCTCTCCCTCCTCCTTCTTCTTCTACTCTCTTCTTCTTCTCATTGTTGTTGTTATCATCATCATCATCATCATCGTTGTTGTTGTTGTTATCATCATCATCATCATCATTATATCAACTACAGTGCGGGATTTCTCTCAGCCGGCACACTGGCACATTGCATCACTGACTCAAACATGCTCAGCATAAATCAAAATGATTAATCAACGCGCGCGCGCCGCGTTCAACTACTTACCATAATATTGTGATCACACACAGAGGCAAAAGCAGCAGCGGCCTAGAGCGAGCCTTTAACATTGCTCACTGGTATGTGTTGCCGCGGGCGGCATCTATTGTCTCAGTGTCGCCTGGAAAATATATTGTCACATTCAGGCAAACATTGTCGCAGCGGCCTAGAGCGAGCCTTTAACATTGCTCACTAGCACTGGTATGTGTTGCCGCGGGCGGCATCTATTGTCTCAGTGTCGCCTGGAAAATATATTGTCACATTCAGGCAAACATTGTCGCAGCGGCCTAGAGCGAGCCTTTAACATTGCTCACTGGTATGTGTTGCCGCGGGCGGCATCTATTGTCTGAGTGTCGCCTGGAAAATATATTGTCACATTCAGGCAAACATTGTCGCAGCGGCCTAGAGCGAGCCTTCAACATTGCTCACTGGTATGTGTTGCCGCGGGCGGCATCTATTGTCTCAGTGTCGCCTGGAAAATATATTGTCACATTCAGGCAAACATTGTCGCAGCGGCCTAGAGCGAGCCTTTAACATTGCTCACTGGTATGTGTTGCCGCGGGCGGCATCTATTGTCTCAGTGTCGCCTGGAAAATACATTGTCACATTCAGGCAAACATTGTCGCATCTTGCGATAATAATATGATTGTGCTTTTATCAGTTCTGTGTGTGTGTGTGTGTGTGTGTGTGTGTGCGTCTGTGTGTGAGTGTCTGTGTGTGCGTGTACGCGAGTGTGTGCATCTGTGTTTTCGTCAGTGACGTGCGTGAATACGAAGTGTGTGCGCGTGTATGCGTGCGAGTATGTGTGCACTGTATGTGTATGAGTCAGTGTGTGCGTGCATGCGTGCGTGCGTGCGTGTGTGCGTGCGTGTAGGCACACGCTTATGTCCCGGCGACCATTTGTGACAGCGACACTGATAATTATGTGCCGTGAAGCTAGTCACTTAAAATATTAGTACTGTCGCCGGCGACAATATATGTCAGATGACATGATGCACACACACACACACACACACACACACACACACACATATATATATATATGTCCCAACAGGCGGTTCCAGCAAATGTCATCTTGCAGCAGCAGCAGCAGCAGCAGCATAAAAGCAGCAACTACTGCTCAGATCAGGATGCCCCGACCTATGCTTACTTGGTCTCTCACAAAAGAAAAAGAAAATAAAGGGGAAAAAAAGAAGAAGAAGAAAAAGAAGAAGAAGAAGAAGGAAAAAAAAAACCCGGAA
>NC_134893.1:69656173-69658673 GCF_041734735.1 Babylonia areolata | reverse complement strand
GGGGCGTGTGTGTGTGTGGGGGGGGGGGAGGGTACAGGTGAAGTTACAGTGTCGTTTTATCCAATCATTTGGGGGGAAAAAAGTAAACAAAAAAACCACAAAAACACTAACGCACCAAATATTACGAAGATTATACAAATAAACAATAACCAACAAACTACACAAAAACATCATCATCATCATCATCATCAGACTGACCATCCAAATACCAATTTTATCTGTTTATATTTTATCCTTCAAGATAACAGAGAGAGAGAGAGAAAGAGAGAGAGAGAGAGAGAGAAAGAGAGAAAGAGAGAGAGAGAGAGAGAGTGTGTGTGTGTGTGTGTGTGTGTGTGTGTGTGTGTGCTAATGAATAGGCCCTAAGCCTTCGCGTGCATGTAGGCTTCTACATACGTGCGTTAATATTTGGGAGCACGTGCTCGCGCCTGGGTGTGTGAATTGCAGGACTGAAATAGTTTTGCTGTTATTGTTTTTGTTGTTGTTAATTTAACAAGTGCAGGAACTTTGGTGAATCCTTTTGAGTACAAACAGACAAATTCTGTTATTCCAGTATACCAACACCCCAAACCAACCCACCCCGAGAAAAAAACAACAACAACAAAAACACACACCAAAATCCAAACAAATATACGTATGACAGACACAGAAGCACAAGTTAAAAAGATGTCTTGCCCAATTGAGATCAACGCATTCATGGAGCTCATTCTATGCCATTTAGTCTACCACTCAAAATTTTTTTTCTCGTTCTCTCTCTATTGACTTTTTCCTCCACCACTCGTTTATTATTCATTTTCTTCACTTTATTTATATCTCAGCTTAGTTTTGTTCAAAACTCATGTATGTTCACGTCTTCTAGTTATGATGACATCCGTCACATATTCAGTATGTACATGTGTCAGGACAGGACTTTATATAAGATTTTCTTGTTGTCCTGTTCATCAATATCTTGTGTTGTATTGTGACATGTTCCAAATAAAATACTGTTTAAATCATTTAGTCTACCATCCCCCCTCTCCTCCCCCAAACCCCCCCACCCACACCCACCCCCCATCCCTCGCTTCTCCCTCCTATCTCCTTGTATGAAGGCGATTCTTTTCTTTCTTTCTTTTTTTTTTGTTGGTATTCTGCACGTCATGTCTGGGTTTGACGTCATGTCTGGGCCTGACGTCACCGAACCCGCCGCCCACGGCTTCGTTCCAGAAGTCCTGTCTGGCTCTGACGTCATTTCTGTCTGTGTCTGTGCAATGACGTCCTGTCTATCCAGGCACTTCAAGAATAAAATCCAGTGATAAGCAGGGTTTTGCAGAGACCCTGTTTCAGCATGATGTCATGTGCTGATGATGAAACGGATACTTTTATAGCCCCCCCCAACCCCCCTGTCTTCGGTTGGAGAACAGGCTCTAAGCACTTTACAAAAAAAAAAAGAAAAAAAAAGGAGTTATTTGCACAACAGGCTGCTGCCTACCTGGGTAGAGCCGACTGATAGCTACCATTGGGCGCTCATCATTCGTTTCCTGTGTCATTCAATCCGGTTTCAGGCACGCACACATACACACTCACACAGACATGTAACATCTTACGTGTATGACCGGGTTTTTTTGGGTTTTTTTTATAGTTTATTTACCCCGCCATGTAGGCAGCCACACTCCGTTTTCGTGGGAGTGCATGCTGGGTATGTTCTTGTTTCAATAACCCCACCGAACGCTGACATAGATTACAGGATCTTTATTGTGCGTATTTGACCTTCTGCTTGCACATACACACAAAGGGGGGGGTTCAGGCACAAGCAGGTCTGCAAATAATTTTGTTGACGTGGGAGATCGAAAAAATCTCCACCTTTTCCTACCCACCAGGCGCCATTACTGAGAATCGAGCCGACAGACAGAGAGAGAGAGAGTACGAAATGATCAAATCTAATTCAGTACAGTGTGTTTTTATCTTCAGTTTAACGTCTATTCACTATAAGTGTTTTTTAGACGGAAAGGGGCGAAAACGGCAGGTGGAAGATGTCACTGGAAGCCGCAGTTCCAATCCTGCATGCAGGCGGTTCAGGATATTGGTCGCCTGATTGTTGACCCGGAGGTGACAGCATCACTCGGCAGCACCCTGAACGTCCAAGCAGCCTTTTCTAGGGACAGCACTGCTTGCTCCACACGGAGAGGGGCCTAGAAAAGGTGGTCCAAACAAATGCTCATCTCCATACCCCCCAGTTGGCTAGCCGCGGTCAACGGGCATCTCCAAACGCGGTCGAACAACAATAGAGAAGAAAAGGCCGGCACCTGCCTCACAATTAGGTGCAAAAGGACTAAAGGTAGCATGCTGGAACATCCGAACCATGCGTGACTCTGCAGACAGCAACCACCCAGAAAGGCGTTCCGCTCTAGTCGCACACGAACTTCAGAGACTGAACATTGACATTGCTGCCGTCAGCGAAGTCCGCTTTGCACGGAAAGGAGTAAAGAAGTGGATAAAGGAAAGGGAATGCATGTGAATATTA
>NC_134893.1:69576173-69633673 GCF_041734735.1 Babylonia areolata | reverse complement strand
GATGAAAAAAAAAAAGAGAAAAAAAGAAAAAAAGAAGCTTTTCTATCATTATCGAAAAAAAAAAAAAAAAATTCTGTCCCCCCCCTCTCTCTCTCTCTGTGTGCAAGCAGTAAGATTCAGAGGCTTCATGTAATATTCATATGTCATCACCGCTTCAGACAAGGCCGTGACCTTGAACTGATAAGCTATCGTTATTTCTAGTCTATATCATTGTGTCTGACTTCATCATCTCCGTCTGTCTTTTTGTCTGTCTGTCTGTCTCAGTGTCTCTTACTCTCTCTCTCCTTCTCCCCCCACCCCACCTCTCTCTCTCTCTCTCCCTCTCTGTCTCCTTTTCCATGCACAATCCGTTTTATGCTCGTTCGCTTGATGTAAGAAAAGAAAAAGAAAAAAAAAAAGAACAACATTAAAAAATAATAATAATAATAAATAAAACACCCAAACACGCACCTTTCCCCTACCCCCCTGCCCCCAACTCCAACCACGTCACAAACTAGTTAGAAGAGAAATAAAAGCATTGGAATGTTATATAATATCGCTCGTGCATATTTGATGGACATTCCGGCTACATAAACACGTTGTTGTCGACGCGTTGGAATCTATTTTGAAAAGGATTCTTCTTCTTCTTCTTCTACTTCTTCTTCGTCGTCTTCTTCTTCATCTCTTTTTTCTTCTTCATAACTAACATACGAAAATTTCTATTCGATACTTTTGATTAACATACTTATGGTCTTTTGCAAATGCTTGCTTGTACTCAGTCCACTAGCTGCCATGCCATGATGAATGAAAAATTGAATGAATGTGTGATCGTGCTAGCAAATGAACAGAAAGTGCGTGTGTGTGTTTGAGTGTGTGGGCATGAATGTGTACGTATGTCTTTGTTTGCTTGTTTTATAATTGTGTGTGTGTGTGTGTGTGTGTGTGTGTGTGTGTAAGTACGCACGTACATGAATGTACCAATTGTTCTTTTCATCGCTTTGTTACCTTTAATGGACTATTCCAGTTACTATTTTTATTCGTCGTTCTAATTATTTTATTTCATTTTATTTCTTTATTTCTATGTTTTGTGTCGTTGTTATTTTTATGTTTTGTGTCATTAAATGGGCAGAATTGTAAAATGGCCTTTGCAGCGCCTAATTCTTTACCCAATAAAAAATTCAATCGCTCAATTTTCTGCTTTCATGGGCTTTGTTCACTCGTGTGTACGAGTGAGCTTTTCACGTGCGTGACCAATTCCACCCTGTCACGTAGGCAGCCACACTCCGTTTTCAGAGTAGGACAGGAGAATGCAAATAATGATCCACACTCCTTGTAAAGTCATGCACGGGAACTTTGCAGTTTGGGGGGGTGGGGGTGGGGGGAGGGGGGGGGGGCCGTTTCGTTAATCAAGGGACACAACTCGAGTCTTAAAATCTCCAGTGTACTTCACTGCATGAACTATTTATAACCCCTTATTTGTGGTGAAGAGGGGGGGTGAGACCATGACGTTTTTGAATTTGATCAGCCCTATTTCAATTTCAGCAAAGATTGTCTGGCCTTTGGTTCAAGTTTTCAGGAAGCATCAAATAGTGCGGGGGATCCATTTACGCTACACCACACACGCTTTAAAAAAAAAAGAAAAGAAAAAAGAAAGACAGATAGATATTGATTACATCTATAAATCTTTTTGCTTGTCTCTTTTTTCTTTTTCAAGCAACCCCAAGCAAAGAAAGAAAGAAAAAACACGACACACACACACACACACAAACCCAACACAACAAAACAAAAAAGACAAAACATGTCATCATTGTCAGGTTGAGATTTATTTCAGTCATGGAATGCTCAGTCAGAACATCCGTCGTTTGAAATATGTTCTCATGAAATGAAGAATCTTACATAGCACAGCGTAGCAAACGGTAACTAAGTGTTCACAGCACATAACCGCTCGACGTACAATTCCAAGTCATCATTGTCCAGCGCATTAGTTTCTCCACTAAAAGGACTCGACCCTGAAACGACAGAAGATTCAGGTGCACAATGTCTGGTGCAAGAATGCCTATGACACAACTGGTAAAACTTAGAAAAGAAATTTCATTACTATAAAGTTCATTTCTCTTCCTTTTAATTTAAACAACAGGACTTTACAGGGAGAAGAGAGGAGGCGTGAGGAGAGGAGGAGAAAGAGAAGGAGAGAGAGAGAGGGGAAGGAGGGGAATGGAGGTCAGCAGAGACTACAACAGCTTCTGTTCATGAATCTTGCCAAGATTTTGTCCCCCTGTTTACTGGAGTAGTTCATTCTTTTGACTAAAAAAAAAAAAAAATTATTTAACGAAAGAAAAAGACAACATGAAAATGTTGATCAGTTTCTCCACTCTCCTCCAATTTCCCCCTACCTTTAAAACCACGTCACAGGTTTTCCACTACCTGATCTCTCATGTGAGGCCTCATAAAGGTGAGCACATCCCCCTTATAAGAATTCACTCGTCACTGACAGATAAAAAGACTCATCTATTGTGTGCACAGGTGAATCTCTGCCTCCTTGATGATACTGCAAACTGTTGTTTAATGCCATCTAAAATGATTATGAATCATACCATAGAAGACAGGTCATTTCATAGTCAATGTTTTAGGCCCTGGTCCACTGCATAGAGTTTAAACTACCTTCTTGTCTCCTGTTAACATGATCAGTATCAAATACACATTTCTTACATTTCAGAAGCAGTGAAAGTCAGAGGCTTAGACAGTGCTGATAAAAACCTGGAGAAAACGCCGCTACTTTAAAGTTTCTTCTATTATATTTTCTCTTCACGTTAAAATACTTAACTTCTGACATACATATGCCAGGCTCCAGAAACAGGGATGTTTTTCTTTCAGCTGCTCTGTCAGAATTACCACTCAGCAAAAAAATCTATGCACTGATTGTAACAATCCAAATGCACAGTTTTGACACGTCATCTAGCATTTTGCAGTTCTGGTTCAAAGTAGAGAACGAAAATTACTGCAGAGGTATGCTGGGTTATTAACTGGACCAAAATGTATGCATGGGCTAGAACATCGCATGAGTTCCGGGAACTGAAAATCCTCTCACATTCTACTGATCATCACAAAGAACATAAACGACACAGGAGTCTTTCTACACAATTCTGCTTCTTCTTGTTATCTGTACAATTATTTGAAAGTGTTAAACGTTTTTTAAAAATGTATGTCTATTCTATACTACAATCCATCTTTGTTATACCAGTTAAAATATTATTACACTGTTTGTGTAATCATATATATATATCATTCATTTTGGAAAGCATATGAAGACTCGATTATAATACAACACAATTGTAAATCAAATTCCAGGTACACGCACTAATCATGCCTGTGGTAAATGTACGCACAACTGTTACAGTTCACAATCAAAATGAATTCACACATCCTCACACTGAGAGGAAATTCTGGGAGACAGACAGACGCAGTCAGGATTGGAATTCATCGAATGGAGTCAGAGGAGGTTAACATCAGGAAGAGAACATTAAATTAACACAAAAAAAAAAAAAAAAAAAAAAAAAAAAAAAAAAAACAACCCTGCCAGACAGGGCTTTTGCTAACTCTCCGAGTCCTGAACCCAAGCATTGCTCTGGCATCAAAATTCGTCTCATTAAAACGGTTTTCACCTTCCTGCATACACATAAACCACAAGGAAGGGAAAAGGGAACGAACTTCCTACTGTATTTCCGAATGTGTCCACATGTAATTTAGAGGAAAAACAGTATATTTTCTGTGTTTTTTTTCTCACATAAATATGGCATGGAAGCCTGCCAAGGCTGTATGCTCCTCAGGGTTGAATGGATTAAGTTGAAAAAAAGAAAAAAAAAAAAAAGAAGTCTTGGTGGTACCAGGGACTCTTTACCGTAATTCTATGGGTTCCCAAACTACCTGCACAGGCTCACTCTAATGCTACACACTCTGATGAAATCTACATTGTGCTACACACCCACACAGACTGAAGCTCCACTACATTATTTTTACTCTATTTTATGTGTTTGTTCTATACTTATTATTAAAAAAAAAAAAAAAGGAAAGTCCCAGGGACATGATCTTCTTCTTCTTCTTCTGCGTTCGTGGGCTGCAACTCCCACGTTCACTCGTATGTACACGAGTGGGCTTTTACATGTATGACCTGTTTTTACTCCGCCATGTAGGCAGCCATACTCCGTTTTCGGGCGTGTACATGCTGGGTATGTTCTTGTTTCCATAACCCACCGAACGCCTGACATGGATTACAGGATCTTTAACGTGCGTATTTGATCTTCTGCTTGCGTATACACACAAAGGGGGGTCAGGCACTAGCAGGTCTGCACATATGTTGACCTGGGAGATGGGAAAAATCTCCACCCTGTACCCACCAGGCGCCGTTACCGAGATTCAAACCCGGGACCCTCAGATTGAAAGTCCAACGCTTTAACCACTCGGCTATTGCGCCCGTCAGGGACATGATCAATGAACATGGTGCACATCCTTTCCATTTCTGAAGCATCATGGACATGTACTTCTTATCATAATGCTTAATCAGAAGGCCAGGGGCAAGGTCTTGTTCTTGTTACTTATAGTCCAGCTGACCGCACAGGGCCGTATCAGGACTGTCAAACCATACAAATGCTAAATTGCGTCAACGAAAAACTGTCACATCTACGGGGCAGAGTTAATCACACCTGAAAAAGAGAGAGAGAGAAAGACAGAGACAGACAGACAGAGACAGAGACAGAGATACAGACAGACAATCAAACAGGAATTGCATCTTCTTACCTAGAAAGACAACAAGTGAATGCATCACTGACAAAAAAACCAACAAACCCAAAAACATACACACAAAAAAACCAACATAATCAAACCAAAGCAAAACAACATTCAAAAGCACCACAATAACCTACAGGATTTCGCCAAGTCTGTGCATTTGTAAAAAAAAAAGTCATAATCATCAACACTGCTAAATGAGTAACAGCAACTAACGGTTGTAAAGGCTGACCTAAAAAAAAAAAAAAAAAAAAAAAAATCTAACAGTGCACAATAAACCAAATCACAGTCAGACACTGTACTACAAGAAAAAAACCGTAAAAGTACAAAAACAAAATAAGAAAGAACGGTAGAAACAGAGAGAAAGCAAAAAGACAGGAAAGAGAGTGCACTCAACTGATAGCATATATACACATACACAGCATATTCCACCAATTCTTCAAGACGAGAACATTCTATTTATAAACATGATTCACAATCACACTATACCTTTCGGTTTTTCATTTGAGGCGTTAAGAAACACCTCTGTCTATATATATATAGACATCTTTGGAGAGACGATAATATTATATACATGCTTGAAAGGTTTCACAGATTGTACACATCAGGTATTTATGATGTAACAAAACCACCGACACTTGCAAAACCAGCCTGCTACATACATGATTTTCAACATCTATATGCAACAGTATAATCTTCAACACAGAAAGACACATCAAGTGATCAACTTATTAATACAACACACACACACACACACACACACACACACACACAAACATACACAAGCAAAAAACAACACCAACAACAAAACACACACAACAAATACAAAACTTCTGAAAAACGATTATCTCAATGTCCGCCTCTAACTCCAGTCTTGCCAAGAAAGGAGACTTTTCACATTTCTTCAGAAGACCTGGAAATGGAATAGGGTGGAAAATGAGAGGGTTTGTTAAGAGAGAAGTGGTAAAACTAAGCTATTCTGTCCTCCCTTCACACCATTTCTGTGCGAGTGTGTGCACATGTGGTGTGTGTGTGTGTGTGTGTGTGTGTGTGTGTGTGTGTGTGTGTGAGGTGAGGTGAGGTGTGGTGTAGCATGGTGCGTGTGTGTTTGTGTGTGTGTGTGTGTGAGGTGAGGATAGGTGTGGTGTGGCATGGTGTGTGTGTGTGTGTGAGGTGAGGATAGGTGTGGTGTGGCATGGTGTGTGTGTGTGTGTGAGGTGAGGTTAGGTGTGGTGTGGCATGGTGTGTGTGTGCGTGTGTGTGTGTGTGTGTGTGTGTGAGGTGAGGTGAGGTGTGGTGTAGCATGGTGCGTGTGTGTTTGTGTGCGCGTGTGTGTGTGAGGTGAGGATAGGTGTGGTGTGGCATGGTGTGTGTGTGTGTGTGAGGTGAGGTAAGGTGTGGTGTGGCATGGTGTGTGTGTGCGTGTGTGTTTGTGTGTGTGTGTGTGTGTGAGGTGAGGTAAGGTGTGGTGTGGCATGGTGTGTGTGTGTGTGTGTGAGGTGAGGTAAGGTGTGGTGTGGCATGGTGTGTGTGTGTGTGTGTGAGGTGAGGTAAGGTGTGGTGTGGCATGGTGTGT
The DNA here is from genome assembly GCF_041734735.1 of Babylonia areolata. NCBI lineage: Eukaryota > Metazoa > Mollusca > Gastropoda > Neogastropoda > Buccinidae > Babylonia > Babylonia areolata. The sequence goes on along the minus strand of NC_134893.1, from coordinate 69,627,336 downwards.
GTGTGCGTGTGTGTTTGTGTGCGCGTGTGTGTGTGAGGTGAGGTTAGGTGTGGTGTGGCATGGTGTGTGTGTGCGTGTGTGTGTGAGGTGAGGTAAGGTGTGGTGTGGCATGGCATGGTGTGTGTGTGTGTGTTTGTGTGTGTGTGTGAGTGTGAGTGTGTGTGTGTATGCCTACGTGTACGAGAAAGAGAGAGAGAGAGAGAGAGAGAGAGAGAGAGAGCAAGTATGACAGTGTGTGCCCTCCCTTTATAGCTTCCCTGACTGAAATCAGTGTACCAATTCACACACTGGTCAAGTGAGGCAAATCACAGTAAAGTGCCTTTCTCCCAGGGACACACAACACCATGCTGAAACGAGGGCCTCGAACCTGAATCACTGGTGAACACTGGATCACAAGTCCAACACCTGACTGATGCTGCCACAGCCCCTCCAACACACAACAGCAATGGCTCATTTTCCTCTCTTCTGGACATTTTACATCCCCGTCTTCTTCTCAACTTGCGGGTATGTCCAAATCATTGGCGATGACTGGAGAGAGAAGAGACTGTAGTGAGATGAATCTAGGTCTAACTTCAAAAAGTCATGGGGGGAGGGAGGGGAACTTTCTCACATTACAATACTCTGACACAACTAGAACAACACTTTTGTGATGGGCAGCAAAAAACGCCAGCTTTTATTGTTGGTTTTGTATGTGATTCCAACTCTCAACATTTAAAATGGTATGTGGGGAGGTGAGTATTTCTTTCCCTTGCTTTAAACACAGGCTCACTTTTCAGCATGCTCCCAACTTGATATAATTATTCATGAAAGCGCAATGACCTGAAAAATGCTCAAAAACAAACACTGACCCTCAAAGTTTGGCCAGTCTCTCTCTCTCCCTCTTTCAAACCTTCTCCTTAGTATGTTGCTTTCACTGAATGATAAAAATTAACAACCATTCAAACTACATCAGTTCATGATCCCATTTTCTTCTCTCACACTTAATGGGTACATACACATACACACACACAAATCTCTGCTCTGATACAAGACATAACAAAACACACACACACACACACACACAAACACAAGGCCTTTACTATGGTCTGACTGAAATCAATCTTTCACTCTCCTCTTCCTTTCTCCCAGCAAACTTAAAACTGGCAGTTGGGTCACATGTCATGACGTGCAAGAGAATCCCCCAACATGGACGTTACTTTTTCTCCATCCAATGCGTTCGTTGGCTACTGAAACACCCAGCCCCCACCGTCACTCCTTCCTAGAGGTAAGCTTTTACATGTAACTATTTTTATTCACTGAGTGTATGGCTGTTTTTATTCCACCATTCAGGAATCCACATTTCCAGTACAGGGTGTGAGAGAGTTCATGCTAGGTACGTCCCTTTTTCCATGATTAAATGAATACTAACATGGATTTAAGGATCTTTAAAGCGTGCTTTGATTGGGATTTTTACGGAGCACATTGTTGTACATGTGTAAATATTAATGAAGAAGACAAAGGCACAGGTAGGTCCGAATATATGGCGACTCTGGAGAAAAAAAACAAAACTTCCAATAATTTCAGCTGCTAGGTGCTGCCAGGATTTGAACCAAGGACCTATGGGATCCTGGAGATGGAAGGCCAACACCCACACATCTGCATCACACATGTGTGATATAACCGGCTTCCACGCTCAGTGTTTTTTTTTTTTTTAGACAATTTACAGGAAATGTCACTAGTGTCACCTATGCACAATTTTGATGTTGGTTGAAAAATGACCTCTCCTTTTCACCTTGACCTTGGTTCTTGAAACCATGCGACTGGGTCAACACACAGCTAGAGCTCTGGGGGTCAATATACATCACACAAACAGCCAGACTTTTTGGGGGGAGAGGGGATGGGGAACCATGGAGGAAGGAGGGAGGTGGGGGGGTGGGACTTTCCCAGCACCCAACGCAGAGTTCAAGGCCACATTAAAAAGGTCAAACTTCTTTCACAAGTTGTAGTGATCAGCAAGAAGACAACACAAAGCAAAACAAAAAAACACAAGTAATCAACACAGATATACAGCAAGTGAATAAATCATGTATCACACAGATACATGGCAAGAATTCACACATCACATGAACTGAGAAAAAAAAACCAACCCAAAACAATAACAACAACAAAACGAAACAAAACAAAAAAAAAAACCCAACACAAACCAGCTTTCATATGGCTTGACCGTTTTCACTCGAGTTTTATTTTAGAAGAAGAAAAACAGCCAAGAATGTTGTATAGGAATCAAACTGAAATGGAAGGAACCCCAATCATAAAAACAAAACACAAAGCCATTCGAACAAAACATTTTACAACGTTCACATATCTCTATTAATGTTCTATCATAATTATGATTTTAAAATAATAAAACTCTCACTAACTCGATTACAAATGCACAACTAATCTCTTTTCTTTTTTTCAGTAGTGTCACTGACACGGATACAAAGCTGATACAGTTTTGATCCTGACAAATGATGAAAACAACTTGGATGACGAAAGCAATCTGCAATATTTCACAAAAGAACAAAAACATGAGCCCTGTATTACTCTCCTTCAGCCTTTCATGAAGAACAGAAAGGAAAGAATAATACAATATAGTTAAGCCTAAGTTACACAGTCTCCTTCTCTTGACAAGGTTCCGTCTATGTAAATGTAATGTCTGAGATATTTATAAAAAAAAAATAAAAAAAAGAAAAAAGAAAAAAAAGAAAATTAACTCAAACAAAACGTTTGTTAAAATATAAGAGTTGACAGTGACCAATTTTTATTTCATCCTACTCAGTCTTCTTGTTTAGTGAGTCACTTGGGAAAAATCAGGTTAAAAACATCTGAAAAATCTAGTCTTGCTTTGTTGCTTTGTTGTTTTTTCAAGCCAATGAAAAAAAAAAAAATCTGTTATTAGTCTGTACCTCACTGAATGCATGCTTGGCTCAGAATATCTGAAAAAGACTGTTCACACACACACACACACACACAAACACACATTTAACATACATAATACCCTCACACAAAGTCAACTGAAGCTTTAAAACAGTCTCCCTTTCTTCATTAAGTTCATTACCAAGAGCTAACCAATCACAAGACAGGTGCTGCGTTTTCATACCTCCCTCTCTCCTTCCCCCTCCCCTCTGCTGCTCACCCCCCCCCCCGGCAGCCCCCTCTATCTCGTTTCCACTTCCTCCTCCCCCCCTCCCCAACAAAGACAAATCTTTCTCTACTGATGTGAATGACAGTGATATATTTCTCTTTTTTCAAAAAGTGGCTTCAGTTATCACACAGTCACACACTAAGGTATGACAAGGCTAAATCATTGTTCAATGTATACTTCCAGTCGATGAGAACATCCACTGAACTCATATGGAAGAAAGGGGGCAGGTTCGCTGGGAGGAGGGGTGGGTGGGGTGGGGGTTGGAGGGTGGAGGGGGGGAGGGTGGAGGTTGTGATGGAGGGAGAAAAACGGTCTGGCAACTTGATGCTTCTAAAGCTAGCTATAGATGTAGCAAACCCTACCCAGACCTGCCAACTAGACTCTAGAGAGTAGTAGTTTCATCATCTGAGTGTAGCCAACTGCTGTCTGAGTGTTTACAGCACCAACACTTAACTCTTATTCTTAGTCCTTATTGATTTTCAAAAAAACATAAACCACAGAAACTGACAGCGCATTTCCCATTTAATCTGTGTGGAGGCTTTAACATGTCATAAAATACTGTTCATTCTGCCATGAAACAATTTTGTGTGGAGGCTTTAATGTGTCATAAAACATAGTTCATTCTGCAATGTGACAATATGTGTGAAGACTTTGACGTGCTGTAAAAAATTCTCATTTTGCAATGTGATGATATGTGTGGAGGCTTTAACGTGTCATAAAACATAGTTCATTCTGCCACGTGACAATATATCATGTGCAGGCTTTAATGTGTCATAAAACATAGTTCATACTGCCGTGTGACAATATGTGTGGAGGTTTTGACATGTAAAACATTGTTCATTTTGCCATGTGACAATATGTGTGGAGGCTTTAACGTGTCGTAAAACACTGTTCATTCCATGTAATGATTTAAAACTGAGCTGACACACAGTGCACGGTGTGGTTTGAACTTGCAAAGGTCTTGTAGTTGTACATGGGTATTCTTTTCTGTACAGCATGGGTGATTGTTTCTGTGCTGCGAATGTCAATTTACGGCTGGCTTTTCTGTTCACAAACGTATCTTTCTAACATTAGTAACAAGGAGTGCTGAACGGAGGTGAACACCAGAGGGGGGTCACAGCAATGACAGCTGCATGGAACTGTCTAGTTCTCTCAAAACACAAGTGTGGAGAAAATGTTAACTGAGCTCTGATTGGCTCAAATCTATCATGAGCCACGGGAATGAAAATTCTCATTGCCTGGAGGCGGTATCTCCTCCTTCACCCTTTTAAGCAAATTCAGTTTGCTCGTGTACACAGTACAGTGGTGATTTGTCAAAAACAAACAAACAAAAAAACCAATAACAACAAAAACAGAATTTTCACAGGATCTATACTGCAATGTACTGTGTTATAAATAAAGATGGGTATTCTGTTTCTGACGATTCATGTTTCACACTCGATATTGTGAGTCAATTCACGTGAATATTATTTGCACACAGTGGTAACTATGAAGTTAAATCCATACTACTCAGTTAATGATGGCATTGTATGACACTTGTGTAAACCTACACCTTTCTCCTCATGTTTAAGCCTAATGGATGTGTTTCCATATGTTCCTAATAAAAATATGTGGAAAAAAAAAGAAAAAAAAAAAAAAGAAAAAAAAGAAGAAGAAAAAACTCAGTTTGATTTCTGCCACTTCAGCATAGCTTTTATATTGCGAGGGCAGTAGTGTAGCTGTAGTGATCTGAAGCTCAGCTCAGCTCAGCAGAGCACGCTATGCTCAAAACAAAGAAGCTGACACTCTGCCTATCCCTCCCAGGCCCTCCCTGCTCCCACTGACATGACTCTTGAAAAAGTGAAAGAGAAAAAAGCAGCAAACTCAGTAAACCACCAGTCATTCACACAACCTTCAATTAAACCACACACACACACTCGCACACACACAGAAGACAAGAACAAGGCAGAGGGATACCTGCTGTACAAAATCTGGAACGGTTCAGGATTATAAAAAAAACAACAACCCCCAAACCAAAAAAAAACCCCCCAAAAAACTAACGTTCATCACATACGAAGCAAACAAATGAGACACACTCCATCAACTGAGTTTAAAAAACCAAAAAAAAAAAAAACCAAAAAAACCCCGAACGTAAAAGAAAATTCCCACTGATTGTCTGGAAAAATGTTTCTCCAGAACACACTCTGAATTACGGTTCTCTTCTTTTAAGGATTTTTTTTCCCCCCCACCAACTTTAGAAAGAAACCTGAACTGAGCCGCTCATGCTGAGTCAAACAAGTCAATCCGAGGGTGGGGGTACCACACAAGCATGGTGTCTTGTCTCTGAGTGAAGGCAACAGCAACAGGCAGGCATCTGATGAATCAAGAGACGTCACAACACTTTCACTTCACCTTACATGCTTCGCGTCGACCTGGGAACAACACTGGTTGTTTTTCCCTTTTTAAAAATTTGTTCTTTTTTCTCTCTTTTTTTTTTTTTACCTCTGTTCATCATTGCCTTGACAAAGCTGCAAACTTAGTCATCGGTGTCACACTGGAAAAGCTAAACTTGTTTTTTTTGTTTGTTTGTACAGATAAATAAAACAGCATCCAAGGAATCAGGAGTCAACAGCTCAGGAATTCTTTATATGAGCAAAAGATAATAACAAACAAAAAAAAAAAGAAAAAAAAGGGACCAAAAAAAGACAAAAAAAGACAGAACACTAGCACACCAAATACCAGGGCTCCAAAATTAAAATGAACACAGGTAGTAGTAGTAGTAGTAGTAGTAGTAGAAGTAGAAGCAGAAGTCAGCAGATGCAGAAGTCTGGTCCGTCAGGTCTGCAGAAGACGAGGATAATGAAAGAGCTGATCCGTCACTCACGTCTCACAACAAAACGACCCAGTGGGACTCACAGGACACCAAGGGAGATGGATAAATGCACTCTGGTCGACTAGCGTGTCAACGTTGAGGGGTGAGGGGAGAGGTGGGTGGCGTCCGGAGGTGAAGTGATTGTGAAGAACATCTTTCTTTCCATCTTTGTGTGTGTGTGTGCTGGGGGTTTGGGGGTTGCTGAGAGTTGTGTGTGTGTGTGTGTGTGTGTTGTCGATGACGTCCCTCCTGGCGGGTCACACAGACATCTTCACTCCTTGCTGTGGTGGAACCGGGGCGCCACGGGTTAACCTCTTAGTCCTGGCGGGACAGACACACAGCAAAGAAACAAAAGAGTTAAACCTCAGTTAACGATGCACATCAAAAACTGGCAAACTGAAATGATCAGTTGTATAGATATTAATTAATGTCAGATACTATGGAGGAAAACAACAACAACAAACAAACAAAACGGAAACCCAACCCAAGTAGGCTACATCTTAATACCTTGTGTTTATTTGCTCCGAGTTCAGAATTTTCCTTAATTTCAGCTAACCCCATAACTTAAAACAATTCTCAGCACTGTGCAAAATTTAGTGCTGGGATCGCTCTTGCATCCTAGCACTGGTGCCGGATTCATCTGCGAATGTTAAACACCCTCCGGTTCACATAAGCCAGGTTTTGGAAACCTGAAAGCAGCAAGGACAGTACTACCCTGCACTCAACCAAGGAGTGAGAATGTCATGGTGGACAGACTGATACAAGCATGGGGGGGTCAGAAACTGGGAGAGAGTAAGTCACAATGAACACTGCACTTAATGCAAGTACATGCACTATGCAGTGTAACTTTAGACTGCTTTGCCAAAAGGAAAAAAACCCCCAGTGAAATCAAATTGTAACAACCCCCCACACCCCCAAAATTCAATCAAAATCAGAACTGTCCATTGTAAAAACTGTGTTTTCTTCATCAGTGACCAGGTATAAGGACATATTAAAACTTTTAATCTCTATTCTCTTTTTTTACGATTAACAAGTATGCAAAACCATAAAGAGCAAGTAGTATATTCCCCTCCTACTTTGGTCTGAAGAACCCAAGCTTCAAAGTTAGCATAACTTTACCAAAGTGTGTGTCTTAATACCGAAACAAAGTAAAATCAAGGAACAAAATAAATAGTAGTAAAAAAACACCAAAATGTCAGTACAGAAATACTCCCACACATGTAAATACTCCCACACATGTACAGTCTTTAAAAAAAAACCAATAAATCATTTTCTCATTAAAAAAAAAAAAAAAAAAAAAAAAAAAATTACTGGGTTATTACGAAAAATCTTTTTAGTATCAAGTTTGCACCGAATGAAAAAAAAAAAAAAATCCTAGCACTCAAAGTACAGTGTAGCAACTGCAACACCTTTCTTACAAGTACCCATGCAGTGCTTTTATCAAAAAGATTTGAAGGTTAACAAGAAATAGCCAAACTCAAAACGCAAAATCAAATGAGTTATTGTTTTTATTGTTTCTTTTCACATTTCATTTAACTGTTTTTGAAACTACTGATGAGTGCAACCGTCATACACAAAAAGGATGCATGCTGACAAATGTATCAGAGATTTTTTATAGCTATTTTGAAAATAATGTTTTAAAATCTTTGTGCAATGCTTTTACGTATCATTGTTTTTAGCTGTCAACAGTAAGACAGAACTTTGTGTACTACTAGCATACGTCTGGTACATTAAAAAAAAAAAAAATGAGAAAAAAAAGAAAAGAAAAAAAAAGACCCCCCACCCCCCGCGCCAAATTATTCCTATGTTATCACACTAGTTATTTCTAGTCTATGTTATCATTATGTGTTAAAAAGACAGACTGCATTAACACACAACTATCTTTTTAATTATTATTTCTATAATCTATGATCAACTGGAAATCAAATGCTATGTCAGATAAACATGCAGAAGCCAGAACATAATTATTTATCTGAAAAGGAAACAGTGAGCTAGCAAACTAACTGGACAAACATTTATTTTTTTTAAAATTGACAACTTATGAAAAAAAAAAAAAGAAAAAAAAAAGAAAAAAGAAAAAGGGTGGAATAACTGCAAGTCTAAATTAGAATTTTAAAAAATCTTCTTTTTTTTTTCTTTTTTTTTTAATCACGCCAGGAAATGTATACATTTACTGCTTCAAAAAAGTCCAAGCCACGTATCACAGCTATCTGCACTTAAAAAAAAAAAAAAAAAAAAAAAAAAAAAAGAAAGAAAGAAAAAAAAACAACAAAAACAAAAAAAAAAAACAAAAAACCAACACTGACATGCAAAAGCAAAGCAAGTGTTGGCTTTTATTTTCATCAAGAACAGGACAGAACAGAATCAGTCGAGAGTCATCACACATGCCAGCGCAAGCCATTCACTGCCTCGCAACTCCACTCAAGCTACGTAAACACCATTAGGGCTCTTCACAACAACAATCAACACTGAAGAAGGAGATTTTTTTTTTTTTTTTTTTTTTTAGATATTTTGAAAAAAATATACATCAAAGGAGAGCAACTACTATACAGAGAGTCCGATGCACAAAAACATTTAGGATAGAAAAAAACGACAGTGAGACTTGATGCACACACACACACACACACACTAAAGAGAAAAACAGCACAGAAAGTCTTGATGCACAAAAAATAGGAGAGAGAAACGACAATATGAGACTGATGCACAATACTGATGGGGGAAAAAAAAGAAAAAAAAAAAGAGAAACAACACCACAAGACTGATGCGACAAAATTGATTAAAAAAAATCATAAAAAAACACACACACAAAAAAGCAAACAGCAAGACAGTTAAAACAAACAACAACAACCAAAAAACCCAAAGAAAGAAGAGAAATATGACACAGCCAAAAGCTCTCCAGTTTGCATCACATTACATACAAAGTACCAACAAAGACACAAACACACACAACGGCAGACAGACAGAAAGGAAAAAAAACAAGAGAGGCAAGGCCTTCAAGACTCACTTGTGATACACTTAAAAAAAAAAAAAAAAAAAAAAAAATCCAAGCTTTTTATGTATTAAGTATAATTTAAAAATGTAATGTTTAAGATGAGAAAGATCAGTTTAAAGCAAATTCAGTCCCCTGGCATTAATTACAGAGTAATTTCCCTTTTTTTTTTTTTTTTTTTTTTTTTTTGCTGCCCCATCATCTGCACCATTTCAGTGGCATTACTCCCACGCCGCTCATTTAGATTCCCCCATACACGGCAACACCCGGGTTCGTCCGTCGCAGTTCCAGCGTCGACAGTCCACAGGGAACCATCGATGTTACGTCGCCAGAGGAGACCCTGCACTGCTGCTGAGTCACTTCGGTGGTGTTCAGTGGAGCCTGTTCTGATTTAACGTACTTAGGACACCACTTACTAAGCCCCTACTGACGATCGTACGACAATAATGGCTTAGTCGCGGAACCAGACTGAGCGTCCCTCCCAGAGTGGAGACCGCCACCACGCCCCTCAAACAACAGCCCCCCATGAATCTGCCGACACTGACGACATTGACAGGACTCACCCCAAGTACAGAAGTGGAGGGGTATCGAAACTGAGGTCACCATGAGAGCAGGGCATGAAAGGCCACAGACTTTGAGACTATTTTGTTTATGTTGATGGCGATGAAGGAGGAGGAGGATGACGATGATGATGATGATGTTGCTATGGAGGTCCATTTTGGTTTGGGACTGCGTGACAAGGCTGTACTCTACGCTTCCTGTCATAATGATATCCCGGCATATACCAGGCCCGAGAGATACAGACACTTGCAGTGCTGGTCAGGTAATTAGAGCAACACACCCAAAGACGCATCCTTGAAGTGGATGACACTCGACTGTGTGGTCCCAGTCTCCCCATTTAAGCCCACAGCACACTCAACTCTGGGTAAGAGCCGGCCACGGGCCGAAAAACCCACCTCCGCTGGGATTCGAACCCGCGTCCTCCCAGCCGTCAGTCCGCGACGCTAACCACTTCGCCACGGCGGCTAATTTCCCTTTTTTACCTCTGCACCAAAACGTTTGCAAAATAAATAAAATTTCCATGCTTAGCAAAAGAAGTTCCTGTTTGAACAAAAAATGATAATAATGACTGCTCTTGTTGTTGGGTCAGAATATCAGATCAAAGTGCAGTGCCAAGTTTAAAGAATACAAAAAATATAACAATAAATGCAGTTTGCATATAATTAGGCTTCATTTTTTTTTTTTTTTTTTTTTTTTTTTGGTGCCCATCCCAGAGGTGCAATATTGTTTTAAACAAGATGACTGGAAAGAACTGAATTTTTCATATTTTTATGCCTGATTTGGTGTTAACTGACAAAGTATTTGCAGAGAAAATGTCAATGTTAAAGTCTACCATGGACACACACACACACACACACACACAGACAACCGAACACCGGGTTAAAACATAGACTCACTTTGTTTACACAAGTGAGTCAAAAAAAGGAGAGGGGGTGGGGGGGTTCACAGAGGATAATATTTATGAACAAGTGTCAAGAGAGGAGTGACGACAAGGACCACCAAAATGCAACACGACTCCAGACCCATTCCAACACCTGTGAGTCCTATAGTATCCTTTCAAATGCTCAGACCTGTGGAAGAAGGAGGAAGTCATCTTCTGCTGTCAATACTGCTGCCTTTCGCACCTTCACCTGCTCAGAACCCGCCACACCAAACGCTACAAGCTTTTCGTTTGTTCTCTTTCTCTGGCAGTGCATAATATATACATTTCGGAACAAATGACGCGTACAACATTGGTTTTTTTTGTTCTCTCTGGCAGTCATATACATTTCGGAACAAACGATGTCACTGACCACACATGACCACACACACACACACACAATGCTGTCCACTGTACTTAAAAATTCCAACAACAAAAAAAGAAAAAAAAGTTCTGCAATTTAAACTATTCAGTCGACAACACCGTCAGAGGTCTGCATTATAAATCATTCAGTAAACAAAATTATGACCAAAAAGAATAAAAAATAAAAAAGGTACTGAACATGAGCAAGTCATCTTATCTTCCGCTTTTTACTAAAAATAACATGAGTGAACGGGTGAAACTGAACAATAATTTGGTTAAAGCCAGAGATAAACCTCACCAGATCTGCCTATTGGCATGCAAGCTTTGTGCAAAACACAGACTAAAACTACCCAACCACAAATGATGGCGACTGGTAGTCGATAAATGTTTTAACTTACAATAATTATTTGACAACTGGCATCAGAATAAGATGATTTGGATAAAATTAGAAACTAATCATATGCCTGTGCTTGACCCCTCCCCCTAAAAAAAAAAAACCCAACCCTCCCCCAAATCCAAGCCAATTACAGACAAAAAAAAAAAGAATAGGTTATATGCAGCATGATGGATATCTAATGCACATGTATGTTAAGCAGAACAATTATTTCAACAGAATAGGTTCATTATTCTAAATACAGTAATATAAATCAAAGCAAAGTGTTTGTTTTCTTTCTTTCTTTCTTTCTTACTTTTCTTTCCTAAAACCACAAGCTCCCTGTCTGGCAGATGTGAGAGTCAGTCTGCTTTGTTATCATTCTCAGTCATTCCTCACACATGAAAACTATCTTTGTTCTGAACCTGTCAAGATGTTGTGTGTTTTTTGGGGTTTTTTTGGCGTTGCAACAGGATAAATGAATGATTCACACCAAGTCAAAATAAGTTGTTGCAGAGATACATAGACACTCATCAAGGAGTCATCACACATGAGCAAACGCAAATGCACATCTGCACAACACACAGAGAGTCTGTCTGTCTCTCTCACACATCGCAGGCACACACACACACACACACACACGGAATGCAAAGTGACATACACAAAAAAAAGACAGACAGACAGACAGACGGACAGACAGTGAGTGCTGTCAAAACCTGGAAACAAACAGGTCGTACCTAGGAGAGTTCACAGGACTGTTGCCACCCACTTTCCCTGAGCGCGGCTGATCCTTCACAAAGTTACGACACGTGGCGAGCTTAGCTTCTAAGGCCTGCAACACAACCAGTCACATGCATGCAATGCCATGTAGCCCGTACAATGCACAATATTTCAGCAAACAACACAGTCGTGTTTCTTACAACAAACAAATCAGTAAGTCACAATCAGCACACATCAAGTCATTGTTGCTTTTCTTATGACAAACATAAAACTACAAGTCTAATGATTAATAAAATCTTATAAAAAAAAAATTGTAAAGTACTACAAATCCCATCTCTTAGTCATAAAACTAAGTAGCAGCACAAAAAAATTATCATTTGTGAAAGCACTGATTTTATCTGCACAATGCAGTCAACGGTACAGAAAATAGAGTGATAAAACAAGTGCACAGAAGTTTTAAAAAGACAACAACAGAATATTCAAGATGCAAAGTTTGTTTAAAGAAGACCATGTGGATAAGTCACTTTTATCGAAATAATAACAAAATGTAAAATAAAAAATAAAGATTTCTCCTGAGAAATACAACTATTCTTCAGTATTTCAACACACCAATGCCACGATGCATTTCAAAACAAACTAAGCTGTACCATCCCCTGCTTTTCAGACGCTTTTGACCAGACAAAATCATATGTTAAGGCGAGGGGGGTGGATAGAAAAGCACATCCCGTGTAACAACCACCATCATGCCCACTGCTCTACTGTCTGTCAGGAAAAGCTGGATTGGACTGTGGATTCCTAAGTCTGACTAACTTTTGCCAGCATTCTGTCAGAAAGGCTGGACTGGACTATGGATTACAAAAAAGAACTGACCGTGAGTTTCTTATCTCAAAGGTTGGATGGGACTATGGATTCCTAAACACAGTCTACCAACATTTTTTTTTCTCCATAAAGTATATCAGTTGTAGAACTTTTCACATGGAACATGGTCAGATTCCCAGCTTTTCATCCAACAAACCTTTGTTTCTTACATATTTTTTGGTGATACCGCAAAAAACCAAAAACACATTGGGAAAAAATGGTCTCAATGTCATTCCAAATGACAAAACAGCCTTGTAGCATCCATTTTAAATCACAAACATTAACATGGAAGACATATTATTAAAATACTTTTAAAATACAGAGAAAAGAAAACAAGAACAAAAAATAATATAATTCCTGAAAATATCATCACTTAGGTGACTTAGTAACACTTTTGATAGAAGATATTTACCAGACAACACTTTTGTAAGGCTAAAAAAAAAAAAAAAAAAAAAATCATGAAAAAAAAGAAGATAATAATAACCAGCTAAATGAATAAAATAAAATGGGGGGCTGGGTAGAGAGGGATGCAAGAAAAAGTTGAAACTGGCTGAACTGGAGAGGGTGGGAGGGGGGCAGAGAGTTGGGAAAAAGAGGCTGATTTCAAGTCCAGAAGTTACAAGCTTTTTTTTTTTTTTTTTCAGGTATACACAGTGCAACAAAGGCAAACTTCCAATGCATGGAAATCAGGACAAAAAAAAAAAAAGTAGGCACATTACTGTCTTCACACTTTGCAAAGGGGGGGAAAAAAGAGAGGAATTAGTTTAAAACCATGACACGTTCATTTGTTTTTTTAATACCTGAAATAAAATAAACAAAAATGGAATTAACAGAAATAAAAACAAAACAGCTACATAATGTTCACGTCCACTTTCACAACACTTAGTAAAAGCCATGCAAAAATACTTTCATTTCAGTCCCACAATCTTATTCTCTTACTAAACGAGACAGAGACATAGAAAGCCATGAAACAAAGACATCTTATGGTAAGATTATTGCCGAATGCTGGCAGTTATGCAACGGTCTCATCAAAAAGAATCACTTCAAGACAACAGAACCAAATCTACTTCAATGCCACAAACACAGAATTCAACAACCATCATAAGGTGACATATGTTACAATCACCATTAATAAAGTCACCATTAAGTGACATATATTAGACAATGACCATACAGAATCACCATAAAGTGACATAGTTACCATAAAGCGACATATATCAGAATCATCTTATTCTACCTTTTACTTTTAGTGACATATATTACAAAGTGTACATTCCACAAACATCCCCAATGTCCTTATTCAATAAAATATACCCTTATAAACATCACAGCTAAAAAAAAAAAGATTAACAAAAAAATCTCCAAACAGATTAAATCCTAGTTTGTTGTCCCTTCCAAGTGACAGATTTATCCATTTCTTTCCTCTAGAGTCTAAAGGCAGATTATTTCAACATCAAACAATGGATTATTTTGACGCCAAATCTAATATGCCACACACATCACTCTTGGCAGCTCAAAGTGTCAATGTTGCTGGAAATCAAATCTCTCATCATGCAAGACATCTGAAAAAACTGGCACCATGCGCAAAATCATTCCAATGCATCTTTTTTTTTTCCTTTCTTTTTAAGAAATCATTATTTACCGCATCTGACTCAGCATGTGAACCGCCTGAAATCTGACAGTGGGAACAACAACGACAACGAAAATTAATAATAACAATAATAACATGAATAATAATGATAAGAAAATACAAAATAATAACAGAACTTACTACAATTGTACAAATATTGTTCATAAAAATAAAAACAGAGAGGAAAAAATGGCACAAATGAATACGGCTTTTATCATAAAACTTTTTTTTTAAAAACACAAATAAACAAACAAAAGAAACAAACAAACAAAAACGGAAATACAGAAAAAAAAGATTCTCAAACTGTAACATTTTTTGTATTGTGTTGCTTCATTTGGTAATCCCCCCCCCCAAAAAAAAAAAACAGAACAGAAAAAAAGAAAAAAAAGAAAAAAAGATTTTAAAGCTTGAGAAATCAAGTTCAAAAGATATTCAAGACGTTAATCATTCACCCCCTACTCCCAGTTTTTCAGGCTGATCAATGTTCTACATGGGCAGAACCAAATGTTTTCTGCTGAATATAACTCAAATGTCAAGAGTAATGTATAATGGGGATCTGACAGACGTTTACAATTCTGATTCACAATTTTGATGAAGTACAAAGACTTGTAGGAAGTTTGGAAGAAACCCTTGGGAACAACAAAATTAAGGCTTTTTTCAATTAATAAAACAACTTAAACATACACTTTATTCTACTTACAATAAAATACAGCTATACTTTACCCTAATTCCAGCCAACACAGTTACTCACTAACCAAAGCTTTCTTTCTTTCACTTGTTGGTTGAACCTGGTAAGGTTTCTTTTTTGTTCATATTCCCCCACGTCTTTTTTCTTCCCTTTTCTATGCCAAATTTAGTGTAACTGTCACACACTGAACCATTCTTTACCAACATCACACACATAACATTCACTTCTAATTTCACAGTGGCCTGTGATATCTTCCCCATCACATATCCTCCCTCACACACACGCCTCTTCAACTGCCAACATGCCCACAATGCCTTCACTCCGAAAACACTGTCAGCCAACAGTGGGTAGCACCGGCGGCAGCCAAAGAAAAGAGCAGCGGATATATGAAGTGAGTTGTGTTGGTGTGCGTAAAGGGTAAGGCAGTAGTGGGGGGGTCTGGGGAGGAGTTTCAAAGCACTCCAAAGGAGTCTGTGTGCCATTTACCTAGCAGCCATAGGAACATTAACTGGAAGATTAAAAACAAAAATACAGGTCATAATTCTTGACTGTTCATCACAAACCCCCTCCATAAAAAAAAAAAAAAAAATAAAATAAAAATAAAAAAGCAAAAGAACCAAAGATACAAAACGCCAGGGAGAAAAGGGAACAAAGGAAAAGTGACCAAGAACACAAAAACAGCTTGATTAATTAAAAATGAATGAAACTAATAAGAACTGCCAATAATCAGCATTTTGAATGCTACTACTAATGAAGAAATTAAGATAAAGTGTATCTAATACTCCACTTGTCAGTGTCACCAAAATACTGAGTATAATGATTACATTAACTTTGAATTATATACTATAACAAATAAAACAACAAAAAAAAGTAAACACAAGAAATACACAGCAACTGATATCGAAATAAACAAACAAACAACCCAGTAAAATCAAGTTACAACAACCATACTAAACTACAGCTTTCTTTCTAAGTCTTTTTAAGGCTATTTTTGATTCGCAGGTCATTCCCGTGTTCACCAGATTTTTCAGTCCAACGCTTTTCATATTAATTCACATATAATTCCACACTGGTTCAAGTGCTAACCAGCTTATAAACCAATATAAAATGCCATCAAATTTGCATTAAACTTTCATAAAAAAAAAACATAAAAAAATTTAAAAAATCATTAGATTTATCATTTCCATGATTTTTCATAGATTTCAGTTTGAACTGTTTCAACAAAAGCTTGTCATTCATCAAACTAACTGATTTACAGTGACTCAGACAACACAGCTGCTTGGATGTTCAGAAAATGGAACACAAACCAAAACCATCCACAAATGGACAACATGGTACTTACCCCAACTTTTCGTAAAAGATCTCCAACAATGTTCAAGGCTGATATTCGTGCTGAGGGTGTCAGCGGCGTTGTACCGTTTGTGTTCGGGGGTATACCTGAGTAAAAAGGCAGTGACAGTGAGTGACAGTTTCTACTGGGAGTGAAAGAAAATGAAAGGCACTTAGTCTTCGTAAGAACAGCCTATCACAGTATTGAGACAAAAAATCAACAAGCCATAGAACTAAACATCACACAAGTGTAGGTGTACGTGCGTGTGTGTGTGTGTGTGTGTGTGTGTGTGTGTGCATGTGTGCCTGCACGTGTACACGCCTGCACAAGCTGCGCCCATGCATGCATGAGCATGTGTGTGTACATTTGCCCCATGTTCATACAAGCGTAACAATGCGTCAACGCTTTCTCTCCAAAGTGTGAGACGTGCCAGCAAACATGTAGTTACACACACAAACAGAATCTGTCACATCATACAAATTCCAACATCCAGAAGAACAAACCACATGCACTCTCAATCCCCGCTCTCTCCGAAAACGACCCGTCACACATTTTCTCTCACCTTTGGAGGTGGGGGTGGTGGGGGTCATTTTGCCGGTGGGCGTGGTGGGGGAGGTGGGGGTGGGGGGCTGCTGAGGTTGGTGGTGGTGGTGCCCGTCATAGCCGCTGTCCGACATGCGGGACGCGTCAGCCTGGTCCACCCCCATCTCCGCTGGCTTCCGCTGCCGGACGTCGATCTCCGACTTGAGGTCTGGAAACACACACCCCGCGCCCCCCCCCAATCACTCTCTACATCCGATGATCACTCCAACAACAGACACTTCCACCTGCCCAGTCGCACTCCACTTACCCGGTTAATTGTCCAAACATTTTAGTGTAAGGTCTGAAACACACCGCCCTGTCAGTGTCATTATCAATGTCAATCAACACCGGTTTATTGTCCATACATAGTAGTGTAAGGTCTGAAACTGAAACACACCACCATGTCACTTTCAACATCAGTCAACACTGGTTTATTGTCCATACATTGTGGTGTGTGGTCTGAAAGTGAAACAAACCGCCCTGTCACTTTCAACATCAGTCAACACTGGTTTATTGTCCATACATTGTGGTGTGTGGTCTGGAAGTGAAACAAACCGCCCTGTCACTTTCAACATCAGTCAACACTGGTTTATTGTCCATACATTGTGGTGTGTGGTCTGAAAGTGAAACAAACCGCCCTGTCACTTTCAACGTCAGTCAACACTGGTTTATTGTCCACACATTGTGGTGTGTGGTCTGGAAGTGAAACAAACCGCCCTGTCACTTTCAACGTCAGTCAACACTGGTTTATTGTCCACACATTGTGGTGTGTGGTCTGGAAGTGAAACAAACCGCCCTGTCACTTTCAACGTCAGTCAACACTGGTTTATTGTCCACACATTGTGGTGTGTGGTCTGGAAGTGAAACAAACCGCCCTGTCACTTTCAACGTCAGTCAACACTGGTTTATTGTCCATACATTGTGGTGTGTGGTCTGGAAGTGAAACAAACCGCCCTGTCACTTTCAACGTCAGTCAACACTGGTTTATTGTCCATACATTGTGGTGTGTGGTCTGGAAGTGAAACAAACCCCCCTGTCACTTTCAACAATGTCCATTAAACACTCAACCAACACCAGTTTATAGTTCATACACTGTAGTGTAAAGTCTGAAACACACCTCCCTGTCACTTTCAACGCTCAACACTAGTTTATTGTCCATATACTGCTGCGTAAGAAACGCACTGCCCTGTCACTGAACATCAACCAACACCGGTTTATTGTCCACACGTTACAGTGTAAGGTCTGAAACCCACCGCCCTGTCACTTTCAACACTGGTTTATTGTCCATATACTGCAGCGTAAGAAACACACCGCCCTGTCACTCTGAACATCAACCAACACCGGTTTTACTGTCCATACATTGTAGTGTAAGTTCTGAAACATAATGCCATGTCACTTCCAACATCAATCAACACCGGTTTATTGTCCATACACTGCAGTGTGTGGTCTGAAACACACCACCCTGTCACTTTTGTCAATCAACGCTACTCTGTCCATACATTGAACTGTAAGGTCTGAAACGTGCCCGCCCAGTCACTTTCAACATCGTCCATTTTCAAGACTCAAAAGAGTGAAAACAGGAATACTGTCAATAAGTAAATTCATTGTTTGATGTGTGCAACAGTAAAATACAGAACAAAGCGGAATACGTTCATAAAGTACATGTATACATGAAAATATAATCACACACACACGTATACATTGTCCCTCTTCTATACTCATACCAAACATTTTGAAAATCTCCTCTATGTTCTCCACCTTATCTTTTTCTCCAATACCCCCAACATGCTCCCTTCATTACACAAGATTCCTGCTAAACTCAACACTCACTGACTGAGCAATACTAAAAAAAAAAAAAAAGAAAAATCACTCACACACATCAATAATAATTTTTTAGGAGTAGGTATCTCACATTTGTAAATGCTCACAACTCCAACCCCAACTGCCTTTACATAGGCACACAGTTGCATAGGCACACAATTCTGTGTCACTACTTCTGAGCAAATGTCAGCGTATGTATGTATATACATATCTTTTTTTTTTATACTGTCACTACCATCATGGCCCAAAATAAACTGGTGGCAAACAGCAGAGAGAGACCACAGACTTGTCAACAGGTGATGTGGCGACACCAGCAAACTGGCTGAGGACCGTAGGCTGTCGAGCGCCTTGACTGCCTCATGCGTCCAACGATGCCGGAAAAATCTCTAAGCATCAACACTCTGATTCAAGTGGTAACTGCTCATGCATTCAGCAGGTCAACGAACAAGTTAAGTCCACAGAGAACAGAACAGAGACTGTACCTCTGGCTTCATCTTTCAACCGCTGAACAGTTTCCAGCAACGTCTCCTTGTCATCCAGCTCACTTTCCAGGAAGGCATTCCTCTCAATGGCCTGAAAACAACGTAGTAAATATACATATATCAAGGCCCAACACTCGGCTTATATCACAAATTGACATAAGTTTACATTTGGGCAACAGGTGTCGAGATGGCTGCCAGAAAAAGAGGGCGCTAGCCAGGGGGACAAAGGGGAGGTTACCTACTTCTGGGAGGTTATCGGCTGCAGTACTTTCGTTTTCTCCGCATAGGCGGATAGTAGTTTGCACAGGACAGGAATGTCAGACCCCTGCCGGAGTCTGCACTAGTTGGGTCACGGTTAAGTATGTGTAATTAAATTTACATTTGGGCCAACAGCAAAGTGACAGCTGTATCATCAATGGTTTCTCCAGTCAATGGGAAATCATTTACAGCTTAGTCTTTTGTGAAGGACTATGACTCTCAAACTAGGAGGCAAAATTGCACTGGCTCTTAGTGCTGCAGCCTTGTGGGCTAGTTGGCCTTTGGGAACCATCCCAACGCCGACTGTCCTAAAACCCTCTTGGCCGAGAGAGTGGGGCTGTACTTGGGCAAGACACTCTCCACTATAATCAAATTCTAGCCCAAATAGTCGGAACAGCAGTTGCCTCCTCTGCTGTTCTGATGGTCATAGTCGGACACGACTGACTATCACACATCATGCTGGAAAAGGTTAAAAACCCCACTGGCTTTCTATGGCCATCAGAGCAGTAAATTCATTGTGTTAAGGGCTCAACCCTTACCAAAGCTTTCTTTCTTTCATTTGTTGGTTGAACTGGTAAGGCTTCTTTTTTGTTCATATTCCCCCATGTCTTTTTTCTTTCCTTTTCTATGCCAAATTTAGTCTAACTGTCACATTGAACCATTCCTTACCCATATCACACTCATAACATTCACTTCTAATTTCACAGTAGTCTGTGATATCTTTCCCATCAGCAGGACCAAATCCTCTTCTGGCATTTTAATCTTCCCCTACCCAAGTCAGGCACCCATTCAAACCTGGGAGAAAACACCTTGCTGAAACAAAGGCCTCAAACTCTAGTCAATGGTGAAGACCGGATCAGAAGTCCATTGTCTAACTGATTCAACCACAGCGCCTACGTATATGTCATAATGTATTTAAAAAAGGTAAAAACATCACGTGCATTTCACATAGGTTAACATATAACATGTGAATTTCAAAAGAGCTACAGAAAAAATATGTATGCACATTTTTTCAAAACTATTTAAAAGAAAACTAACATGACAGGTGCAATAGTTTAGTCCTGTCTACACCAGGATGAGGTATGAAGAATTGCCCACCTGTAAAATCATTGCTTATTAGCAGCCGCACCATTTTTCAGTGGTCAGACATGGTTTGCATTGTAACAGCATTAAATTCACATGTTTGTGTCTTTTATTCATGTTATCAACCTGAGTGTACATATATATTTCTCTCTAGTCTATGCATACGTGTGTGTGTGTGTGTGTGTGTGTGTGTGTGCATGCGTGCGAGCACCTGTGGGCATGTGTGTGTGTGTATCCATTACTACATGGTCTGAATAAGCATTGTAAAGAAGAAAAAGAAGATGAAGAAAGGGTAAGACTAGCTTAACATGCGTTCAGCAAAAAGAGTCTTACCTGGTTTAACCTCAGTTCAAAGTCTTCAAGTGACATCACTGTAGCTCTGAAAAGGGAGAGAAAAACACTGAACCAAGAATTTTTTAAAATTTTTATTGGCAAATTACTCCCCTTACTCACTCCCCCCCCCCCCGCCCCATGCCCACCCCCACCCCCACCCCCAGAAAATGGCAGATTGTAAGTTTTTTGGTGTGGCTTTTTTTTTTTTTTTTTAAAAAAAAAAAATCATAAAAATCTATTTATGTTTAATAATAACAAAAATAAAATAAAAATGAAAATGAAACAAAATTAATAAAGCAATAAAATATAATTACCAATCATGAACTGAAATCATCTTCACATATATACATATGAACAGTATTATCTATGGATGAAAAAATAACACAACAGGCATTGTTTTACTTCAACAGTCATGTCTTTCACCATGGCAGCCTTAATCCTTGCAAAGCATATAATCAAATAATTATGACGACTTTAATAATGTTACCTGCACCAATAAGTGATAATGCCACCAGAAATTTTGCTGTACATCTTTATAAGGTTTTGACAGAAGAGAAAGTGCTCTCTTAAACTGCTGAAAAAATCTTTGTACGTCTTAATAAGGTTTTGAAAGAGGAGAAAATACTCTGTCTTGAATTCCTGAAGTAACTGCTGTACATCTTTATAAGATTTTGAAAGAAGAGAAAATGATTTGTCTTGAACTGCTAAAGTAATTATTGTACATCTTTTTAAGGTTTTGAAAGAAGACAAAATGCTCTGTCTTAAACTGCTGAAGTAATAATTTGACTTAATGCTATCTGACTGTCACTGTACAGTCAGACAGACAGGCAGATACTGAGATACAGACAGACACAGAACTAAAAAAGAGAGTCAACAAACTGAAACAGATTTCAAAAGGATCAGACAAAACTGTCCACAATATTCAACAGTTCACAATCAGTTACACAAAAAGTGGATAACGATTCATTCATTGGACTGTCACTACTTAGATCTCCTAATCCAGCTTCTGCTGGCCAACAAGAGACCCTACTGAAAGCATCTAGCACACACCTGCAAGAGACCAAGACTCATTTTTTTACCGTTTGGCCCTTTCCAAGTCGTCATTGGCTTGCTCCAGCTCGCGAATGTACTTCTGGAGTTCGTCTTTGTAAGCAACCACCTGTGCCAACTCATCTTCTAACTCTGCTGCCTTTTTGTGGCTGGTCTTCTGGAGTTTCTCTAGTTTTTCCTGAAACCAACACAAAATACTGATATGAACTGGTGTATATAAATATAATAGATATCATATGACACTTATAAAAATGTTATATAAATGCCGTCACTGACGATGAAAAAGCCATCAATAATATTCAATATAACTATGATGATTGCATTGGTGTGAGTGAGACAGAGTGCACATCCCAAATGTATCAGTCTAGATACATGTGCATTGTGAACACATGTCAAAATTGTGTTCTGATAATATTTTTGCCACCTGAATCAGTGAATGGCTGAAATCTGATCTGCGCTCAATCTGATTCTCACGCTTCCTCTCTTCTCTCCTCTCTCTCTACACATCACAGCCAGGAATACATGCCACATATACATGTCATGACGATAAACTGACAACAGGCAAGTTTATATATCATATTCTTATTGCCTTTACATAAAATAAACTTTTCAACACACAGAACTTTACAAGTTCTAGCCTAATTGTATGCTTACTTCTTACTGCCAATATAATTTTTATTTTTTTATTTTTAACATACACATAATACAGTGCAGTTTTCTAATTTACGTGGTGAAGAACCAGTTCATTAGATCAATATAAACATATAACATTAAGTAATTCTGCAAAGTGGCATTAAGTTGATTGACCTGACTGCCACAGTGGCAGTATCAGAATTTTTAGTACGAACTTGTTGTAGCTCGAATACCACTATCTTCTGTGACAAAAATTTACATGGAAATTACTAGAACTTTAAATACCAGGAAATCTGATAATTCATAAAATGGCATTGACATAAAAAATGTATTAAAAAAACATTTCAAAAGAAGACTGACTTCGCAGGTCAAAACTGTTGCACATGAAACACCCAGAAAAGTTCTTAAATCAAACAAAGTCAAAAAAAATATTCACTCCCCTGCATCATTAAAAAAAAAAAAAAAAAAAAGAGAGAGAGAGAGAAAAGAAATAAGAATGAATGATATTATCATAAAAAAGCAGAAAAATATACAATAATCAAATAACAAAATGTCTAAAATATGAAAACCCTGAACAAAGGATCAACTTCAAATGAACCTGTTAACGTGTACCAGAATGCCAGTAATCAACTTTAACAATGTGTGACGCCGCACACGAAAATCATGGATAAGTCGCTGGAGTAAATTTCACGCAACACGCTGTGAAAGTGACAATGGGTGAAAATATCAAATATGAGTTTTTTGGTTATTCAGATACTATGATTCTTTTTCTATTAAATTTCCAAGTATTATAAAGAAATATAAAGTATCAATGCTTTATTTTGATGTTTTCCCATTAGGAATTGGTGATCATCATGAGTGGGAAACAGTGACCTCGTTTGCCCCAATTTTCTCAGAAGTACGTTTGTGATCATCAAAAGATTCAAATGCATTTATCTCAGAAACTAATAAAGATACCTGAATTCTGTTTTCTGTGTGTTATTCAGAATTCTCTCTACTTTCAGATAAAAGAATACTATCATTTTGTGAATTTTGACCATTATCCATGATTTTCGCATGCACCATCACATATACTAAAAATTCAAAGATTTACAGTTAACTTATACTATACATGTGTAACTGTAAGACCTGCTTATCTTATCACAATTCGTAAAGCATCCAACCAGATCTGAATGACAAGTATGAAAACTCATTAAAAGGTCTGCTACAGTTTACAGAAGCCTTTTTCAATTGATCATTTCATTATTTTTTTTTTTCCTGTCTGCAGTTTTTTTTTAATTTGTTTTCCTATCGAAGTAGATTTTTCCACAGAATTTAGCCAGGAACAACCCTTTGGTTTTAATTTCAAATTATCAACAGTCCAGCCTCAGTGGTAAACTACAGTGGCATGGCTACTGACCCTGAGAGAGTCCACTTCAGTCTTGAGCCTGGCATTGCTGGTCTCCAGCTCCTTGTTGCGTTTCTCCAGCTGCTTCAGCTGTGCCTCCAGCTCCGCCTCCAACTCCCTACTGCTGATCTGGTACTCTTCTAGCTCTTCCTTGCTCTCCTCCAACCTGCAAGGAATTGGCACATTCTTGAAAAAACATCAGTCTGCATGGAAAGTTCTGTGTATATAGATATACATGCAATATGTGTTGCAAGGCTACCAAAGACTGAAATTGGTGGGGAGGGGGAAAAAGTCTTGCAAAAAAATGTGCATCATTACTGTTGATGCTCAGTCTGCATGGACAGTTACTGAGTTACTTAGACTGTGCATGTGGTGCAAGGCTACCAAAGACTGAAATTAGTGGAGGGGGTTGGGGGGTGGGGGGCAGGGGGGGGGGACTCTTGTCTAATTCAATGTGCATCATTACTTTTCATATTTTTACCTCAACCCCTAACTAGTACACTCATTTTTACAACATACCCTTCATCTGAAAAATAACTTGTCACAATGCAAAATGCATAAACTTTATTACAAGGCACAAGTTAGATGATCAATGATGCATATAAATAATATTTAAGTATTCAGCTATTGAGCTAAGTAAGACTTTTAGTTCTATTGTTCTAAGTTTCAAGACTGTTTAAATAATATCATCCTAAAACTCTATCTAATCATTTTAAAGAATACAAATTATTATGAACATGACATGTTAGCTGGGCATGTTTTGATTAATTGTTGTGCACGTTCATTTTGCTCTCCTCAATCCCTGTATTAAAACTATGGTGTAATGTCTGCAACACAGTAAGTAATTCAACTGTCTCTAAGAAAATAGAAACTTTTTTTCCAGACATCTAGTTGCAATGAGTACTACTAATGTGAACTAGTTGCTCCACTTTCACTTTTAGGCTACTGGTACATAATAACCTCTTGCCTTGTGTAGCATCAACAATTCACTATTCACACATGAAGTGGATGTACATTGTCATTCTAATTCATACACACATGCACACCCACCCACTCACATTTTCTTACTCTGTTCTCATTTCACACTGTATCTTTATTAACTAACAGGGGTGTTTCGATCAGCTCTGACACAATGCGAATATTATGCATATAACTTTTAAGGATATCAAAAAATATTTACATTTCTACATACAAATGTACAAAAGTGTACACATGTATGTACACGTGTGTCTTTGTGTGTAATGTTACTGGTATCTAACACAAAGTGTATGTGCCTATATTTTTCTTTTTTTACTGTTGCAATCAAAACACATACTGATCCATGTTTAATGGAGGGTGTAAGAATTATAACTGCAAAATACAGGGCTATCACACACACACACACACACACACACAAATATGGAAACTGTGTATTCGTGATCATAAACAACACCACCATTCAACTCACTCTTGCTTGAACTTTTGTGCCAAACTTCTCCAGTATGCAATTTCTTCATCAGGTGTGGCGAATCTCTTTGCATTATCCATGGCCAGTATTCACCTTTTTGATTTCCGATTTTGATTATATCATTCCAAATCCTACTTTCAAAATCAGAAATGAAAGTTCGAGGCTGTCACCACACAGCTTCCGAATGATCACCTGTCAGAACTACATCAGTACATGTGCCCAGTTCATGCTGACGAACTACATAGTACTTGTCATTGTTCTACACAAATTGTAAATAATGGTTGTGTCCAGTACGACGTGCAACAAACACCATTATATTCGCAGTTTCAGCGGCTGTTTTGCTACGTAAACAACAAACCACTTGTTGAATAAACTGTCAGTGTGATGTGCTGGATTCTTTGGACAACCCGAGAGGCTTGTCGATCAGATCAACATACGATACTCCGTTTTTGCGTTCAGTAAGACTTCAGACTTTGCAAATCGATGAAAAGCAGTTTATGCACTTATCTCCCATAACGATGCACCGTGTTGCACACATTCAATTTTGTGAAGGACGTCGAGAGAAAAAGCCAAGAAGCCAAGAACAGTGATTCTCCCAGTGTTGGAGCGGAAGTTGTAATGCTAACATGGCGTGTTAAGTAGTTCCCTTGCATTCCTCCGCCAAATTATTTCTTTCTGTTGTTGTGTCATGCTGTTTCAAAAAACAGCGGTTTCGAAACTGGATCCTGCATCAGATAGTGTGTTAGTGTAAATTAATTCCAATGTTCTGGGAAGCTTTTAATCCTTGAAAAGTTAATAGTTCTACAACGGAAATTGACACATCTCCACGTCAGAGTTACATAGAATTATCTCCCTTCAATGCGTGTATGCTGCAGTCCAATCTGTGTGTGTGTGTGTGTGTGTGTGTGTTACTAAAGCCTGATTACATACAGATATTGGAAATAAAAGATACATTGTTGTAAGTGGAATAGATCGAGAGAGAATGGGAAACTTAGTGGGACATCACAAACACAAGAAAACAAACAACAGCCAGCGCATGTATAGTATCTTCTTTTTGTTTGCGTAGAAAGTATACGAAAAGAAAAGTGTATATATATATATCAACATGAGTAACGCATGCATAACTTGATCATAGAATCACACGCACACACACACACACACACACACACACACACACACACACACACACACACACACACACACACACACACACACACACACACACACACACACACACACACACACGAAAAAAAAAGTGTGTGTGTGTGTTTGTGTGTGAACAAAATGAAGCAAAACAGAATAAGAACAAGAGGTAGAAAAAAAAAGAAAGAAAGAAAGAAAAAAAAGAATCAGAGTAAACACAACCAAGTCAATGAAAAGGCAAACACATAAGAATATGAGACTACATTAAAGCTGGGAAATAATTAAGAATAGGATTTTTTGTGCTTTTTTTTTCTTGGTTGGACTTGTGTGTGTGTGTGTGTGTGTGTGTGTGTGTGTGTGTGTGTGTGTGTGTGTGTGTGTGTGTGTGTGTGTGTGTGTGTGTGTGTGTGTGTGTGTGTGTGTGTCTGTGAGAGAGAGAGAGAGATTTCAAATCACATATGGTGTTGTTTATTATATGGATCAGTCCTCGGATGCTGACGTTTCCATACCTCATTGAAACTAAAACCGAAACTTGTAGACTGACGAAAATTTTCTCCCCTCTCTTGTATGTATACTGCATGGTTTCGTGCACTGACAATACTAATGCAAAGGGAAAGCATGCAGATTACAGAAACGTTTTTGAGCTTGAAATAAAAATTAGTATAATTTCGGCTATGGTCTGTTAATTAGTACCTATTAAGTTTCACTGACGTAGTCTCTGGCATTTTAGTGCCGGATTAACATTCTTCGGGCATGGACTTTTACTTTGTGGTGATGTTTATTTTTTTGCAAGATCAACGGGGCCAGGGACGTTGAATAATGTACCATAAAAAAAGTCACGTACTCTTGCTCCACTGAATAAGATTTAAGTGTCAGTACGGAGGCATTTGCTTCTTATTCTGTAACCACGCCTCCCACTGATTAGTTTCAATTTCAGTTTGAAGGAGGCGTCAAAGTGTATGGACCGATCCATCTGACATACGCAACTCCATATCTGCTTATAAAAATCAGGATGCCTGACCAACACATTAAGATACAAAAAACATATACAGCAAGTTTTGTTTCATTAACACAGTTACTAAATGGATTTAAAAGAATTTTTTTTTAAGGAGAGAAAAAAGCACCATCTACTTATTTATTCAGGAATCACCTGGACGATTCCTCCAAAATTCTCAACAATTCGAAAAGTCGGTTTGATGAAAAAATACATTGGATAATGGGTCGTGAAACCTCGACCCAGTTCTCCCATCCTTTGTTACGAAACAATATGAAGGGAATGTGCAATAAAGCTTCATATGTTGTTTTGTCCCTATTCTTCTACTATTACTGCTACTACTACTACTACAAAAACAAAAACAAAATCCGCGTCACATTTCAGACGCTTTATATATGAAAATACATGGTCATATTCATTTACTTTTGAATCATGCACTCATATAATTAGTTTTGTGTCACCAACTGTATTGTCACTCATACGGTTATGTTTAATCAGTTGTCATGTATTTCCTTTTGGTGTGATCACCCGATACGCAATGAGTCACTAACAAAATAATGATAATGAAAAAAGATGAAAACAATAGTAATAAAGGAAAAGGGAGGGAGGGGGGCTAAAGGAGGGGCGGGGGTCTCTTTCATGGGAAATAATTATATATTTTTGGAAGGTTGAACGAATTTTAGCAGTGACCCCCCTTCCACTAAAAATTTTCACGTCTCCAAGCAAAAAAGAGTGCACGAATGGCGCGCGCAGATTGAAGGCCTGACACAAAATTAGTGCAATAAAAACTACACAGTCGCTCTCAGACCTGCTAAAGATGATATACACAGGTAAACCTGAACCGACAAATGTCGGCCAGTTTATGACAGAGGAAACGAATCCGACAGGTGAAACTTACGAGCGAGTGGAGAGCGAATTTGACGATCATTCTTCGCGGTTTTTGGTGAAAGATCGTAACTTCGGCCGCCAGTATGCCCATCTGTATGCTGAGCGATTATGGACTGCTCGCCCCAAACTCATCGAGGCTGCAAGGTCGAAATGGGGTAAGTACAGGTTATAGGCTATGTTCCATGGTAATGCACGTTTCTGTCGATCTGTCGTCCAAGAGTTTCTCTCTCGTGCCTTTCCCTCTCTGCTCTCTCTCTCTCTCTGATCTCTCTCTGTGATCTCTCTCTCTCTGTGATTTCTCTCTCTCCCTCTCTCTCTCACCATCCCTCACTCTCCCTCCCCATTTCTCTTTCTCATTCGCCCCCCCCCCCCCTTCTCTCTCACACACATTCTTTCTGTCTCGGTCTGTCTCCGAGTCTGTCTCTCCATTCACGAATTCTTCCTGATCTTCAGACGATCACCGTGGCACTTCACTGACAGTTTTTTTGTTTTTGTTTTTGTTCTTTTAGTGTAAAGTTTCATGAGGATGTGATCCCATGCATCCTGTATATCACTAGATGGAAGCCAAGGGGAACTGGAGGGGGGGTGGGGGGGGGGGGGAGGGAGGTAGAGGGAATTGATATTTCTCTGTCCCACCCCACCCATTCCTACCCAACACCGCTTCCACCTCCCAGAGGTACCCACTTGGCCCTGCCATCCTATCTCTGCAGCTTTCCCACACACACACCCATCCCCCACCCCACCCTCCTCCCAACACCCACCTTCCGGAGGTACCCCCAGCCCCTGCTGCTTCTTCCTGCCCCTCCCCTCCCCTCCTCCACCCCCTACCCTCTTTTCCTCACCCCGACCCTACTCCCAACACACCTTCCACCTCTTGCAGGTACCCCATTCCCCTTCCCCCATCCTACTACGCCTCTCCCCTCCGTACCCCCCCCTCCCCCTCTCCCCCACCTCCCCAACACACACATATTTGTGGCAATATCCACATTTCTTCCAATATACCTGTCCATTTATAAGACGGAAAAACATGTAAATTGGTTAATAACATTGTAATACATCCTCTACATTTCTTCGGAATCTTCCCCACCACTCTTTGACTGGCCTTTACGTCTCTTGGTAGGGGAAGAAATGTAGAGTATGTATTACAATTGTTATTTAAACAAATTTACGATTTTTCCATCTGAGGTACGAAACTGAATCAGTGGAAGAAATGTAGATATTGCCACAAGCTCCCTGATAACCTCTGTCATTCTGATTCCCTCGCATCTTTTAAATCTCGTCTCAAAACTCACCTTTTCCCTCAGCAGTAAGTTCAATTGTGGCAGGTCCACTTCCTTTGTGTTAGCTGTAGTTATTTTTTTATGTATTTATCTATTATTTATTCCCCCCCCCCCCCTTTTTTTTTTCTCAAGGCCTGACTAAGCGTGTTGGGTTATGCTGCTGGTCAGGCATCTGCTTGGCAGATGTGGTGTAGTGTATATGGATTTGTCTGAATGCAGTGACGCCTCCTGAGCTACTGAAACTGAAACTAGCTGTGCTTGACTATGTGTGTATACGTATGTATGTGTACATAACTACATGCATGTATTATTGTATATGAATGTGTATTGTGTGTGCGTGTGGTTATGTAAGTTTGTTCCTGCCTATGTGTGTGTATGTGTTAGGGTAGCTGTTAGATACACATGTATGTTAAAATGTATGTATGCAGTGTGTGTGTGTGTGTGTGTGCGTGTGTAGTCACATTTTGGTGTGTGTATATAACATAGATGTAATGTTTCATGTTAACAAAAGCGTTTTTGTAAAGCACCTAGAGCAGATTTCTGGATAGTGTGCTCTGTAAGTATCCATTATTATTATTATTATTATGTGTTTCACGTCAGTGTTCCATGTCGTCGGTCTCCAGATGCGGACATCCCGGTGTGCAAGCTCCACGAGCTGCAGAGTGACACGCGGTGCATCGTGGTGGGGACGCTGTTCAAACACATGGAGCTCAAGCCCAACATCCTGAAGGAGATCAGTGAAGAGGTGGGTTGTCCACCTATTCATTATTCATTTTGAATTTAACTCACTCTGGACAAAAGGCCCTGATCGGAGCCCTACTGTTTACAGTCATTTCATACTTGTCCGCAGTAGTCAAGGCATTAATCCCTTGTGTAAATTTTTTATTTTTTATTTTTTTATTTCTTTTTATCACAACAGATTTCTCTGTGTGAAATTCAGGCTGCTGTCCCCAGGGAGAGCACGTCGCTACACTACAGCGCCACCCATTTTTTTTGGTATTTTTTCGTGCGTGCAGTTTTATTTGTTTTTCCTATCGAAGTGGATTTTTCCTAAGAATTTTGCCAGGAACAACCCTTTTGTTGCCGTGGGTTCTTTTACGTGCGCTAAGTGCATGCTGCACACGGGACCTGGGTTTATCGTCTCATCCGAATGACTAGCGTCCAGACCACCACTCAAGGTCTAGTGGAGGGGGAGAAAATATCGGCGGCTGAGGCGTGATTCGAACCAGCGCGCTCAGATTCTCTTGCTTCCCAGGCGGATGCGTTACCTCTAGGCCATCTCTCCACATTAGTGGAGTGTGCTGCCAGATGGAAATTTCTGTCCACTTCTGGTGTGCAAATAAAGTGGTCCTGGACGGAAATTTCCATCTACATCATTGTAGATATTTTTCTTATCGCAAAATCGTTAAATCGATGTGATATTGCCATCATTTGATAGTGTGTTCATTTTCATTTCATAAAAGTCTAGATTATATGGTATACCTTCTTTTAGTATCTTTATGTGCTGGGAATTAAACAAATTTTTTTTAATGAATTATTACCCTCTGTGACCAAAACATCCATTGGCAAATAATTGTCACTGAGCATAAGATAGGATGACAGGGGTTTGTTAGTGTAAGGGTTTTTTTGAGGATGTGATCCTCACCGAGCATAAAACAGGCATGGGTTGATTAACACAGAAGTGTTGATTAACACAGAAAAGGGTTGATTAACACAGAAGTGTTTGTGTCGGAACAGCACAACCTGATGCCTCAGCCGATCCGGACCAAGTTCACGGACGACTCGGACAAGCTGATCTTGGAGGACGAGCTGCAGCGCATCATCCTCAATGGGGAGCTGTCCTGCCACAGGATCGTCACAGGTCAGTGCTCTGCAGGTGTTAACCCTTCCACCACCAAGTTTCTGTGTGGAAAACACAGGTGTTAACTCTTCCACCACCAAGTTTCTGTGTGGAAAACACAGGTGTTAACTCTTCCACCGCCTAAGTTTCTGTGTGGAAAACACAGGTGTTAACTCTTCCACCGCTAAGTTTCTGTGTGGAAAACACAGGTGTTAACTCTTCCACCACCAAGTTTCTGTGTGGAAAACACAGGTGTTAACTCTTCCACCACCAAGTTTCTGTGTGGAAAACACAGGTGTTAACTCTTCCACCGCTAAGTTTCTGTGTGGAAAACACAGGTGTTAACTCTTCCACCACCAAGTTTCTGTGTGGAAAACGCAGGTGTTAACCCTTCCACCACTAAGTTTCTGTGTGGAAAACACAGGTGTTAACTCTTCCACCGCTAAGTTTCTGTGTGGAAAACACAGGTGTTAACTCTTCCACCACCAAGTTTCTGTGTGGAAAACACAGGTGTTAACCCTTCCACCGCTAAGTTTCTGTGTGGAAAACACAGGTGTTAACCCTTCCACCGCTAAGTTTCTGTGTGGAAAACACAGGTGTTAACTCTTCCACCACCAAGTTTCTGTGTGGAAAACACATGTGTTAACTCTTCCACCACTAAGTTTCTGTGTGGAAAACACAGGTGTTAACTCTTCCACCACTAAGTTTCTGTGTGGAAAACACAGGTGTTAACTCTTCCACCGCTAAGTTTCTGTGTGGAAAACGCAGGTGTTAACCCTTCCACCGCCAAGTTTCTGTGTGGAAAACACAGGTGTTAACTCTTCCACCACTAAGTTTCTGTGTGGAAAACACAGGTGTTAACTCTTCCACCACTAAGTTTCTGTGTGGAAAACACAGGTGTTAACTCTTCCACCACTAAGTTTCTGTGTGGAAAACGCAGGTGTTAACTCTTCCACCGCTAAGTTTCTGTGTGGAAAACACAGGTGTTAACTCTTCCACCACTAAGTTTCTGTGTGGAAAACACAGGTGTTAACTCTTCCACCGCTAAGTTTCTGTGTGGAAAACACAGGTGTTAACTCTTCCACCACTAAGTTTCTGTGTGGAAAACACAGGTGTTAACTCTTCCACCACTAAGTTTCTGTGTGGAAAACGCAGGTGTTAACTCTTCCACCGCTAAGTTTCTGTGTGGAAAACACAGGTGTTAACTCTTCCACCACTAAGTTTCTGTGTGGAAAACACAGGTGTTAACTCTTCCACCGCTAAGTTTCTGTGTGGAAAACACAGGTGTTAACTCTTCCACCACCAAGTTTCTGTGTGGAAAACACAGGTGTTAACTCTTCCACCGCCAAGTTTCTGTGTGGAAAACACAGGTGTTAACTCTTCCACCACCAAGTTTCTGTGTGGAAAACACAGGTGTTAACTCTTCCACCACCAAGTTTCTGTGTGGAAAGTGGCAGACAGGTGTTTTACTATGAACAGGTGTGGTAATGGCAGACAGGTGTTGTGTGTGTGACGGTGGCAAACAGGTATTATATCCCCTTTTTACAGGTGTGACAGTGACAGGTGTTGTGTGTGTTCCAGTGTGATAGTGGCAGACGGGTATTACATTCTTCTTACAGGTATGACAGTGAGGCGTTGTCTGCGTACAGGTGTGATAGTGGCAGACCGGTAATATATTCTCTTTTTACAGGTGTGGTAGGGGCAGACAGGTGTTCTCTGTACAGGTGTGACAGAGACAGGTGCTGTGTGTGTGTGTGTGTACAGGTGTGATAGTGGCAGACAGGTGTTCTCTGTATAGGTGTGACAGCGACAGGTACTGTGTGTGTGTACAGGTATGATAGCGGCAGACAGGTGTTCTCTGTACAGGTGTGACAGCGACAGGTGCTGTGTGTGTGTACAGGTGTGATGGTGGCAAACAGGTGTTTTCTGTATAGGTGTCACAGCGACAGGTGCTGTGTGTGTACAGGTGTGATACTTAGTGGCAGACAGGTGCTCTGTGTTTGTGCAGGTGTGACAGCGGCAGGTGCTATGTGTGTGTACAGGTGTGATAGTGGCAGACAGGTGCTCTGAGTGTGTACAGGTGTGACAGCGACAGGTGCTGTGTGTGGGTACAGGTGTGATAGTGGCAGACAGGTGCTCTGTGTGTGTACAGGTGTGACAGTGACAGGTGCTGTGTGTGTGGATACAGGTGTGATAGTGACAGAGACAGGTGCTATGTGTGTACAGGTGTGACAGCGACACGGTGCTGTGTGTGTATACAGGTGTGACAGAGACAGGTGCTGTGTGTGTACAGGTGTGATAGTGGCAGACAGGTGCTCTGTGTGTGTACAGTTGTGACAGTGACAGGTGCTGTGTGTGTACAGGTGTGATACTTAGTGGCAGACAGGTGCTCTATGTGTGTACAGGTGTGACAGACAGGTGCTGTGTGTGTGGATACAGGTGTGATGATTACAGAGACAGGTGCTGTGTGTGTACAGGTGTGATAGTGGCAGACAGGTGCTCTGAGTGTGTACAGGTGTGACAGCGACAAGTGCTGTGTGTGGGTACAGGTGTGATAGTGGCAGACAGGTGCTCCGAGTGTGTACAGGTGTGACAGCGACAGGTGCTGTGTGTGTAAACAGGTGTGACAGAGACAGGTGCTGTGTGTGGGTACAGGTGTGATAGTGGCAGACAGGTGCTCTGTGTGTGTACAGGTGTGACAGTGACAGGTGCTCTGTGTGTGTGTGTACAGGTGTGATACTTAGTGGCAGACAGGTGCTCTATGTGTGTACAGGTGTGACAGACAGGTGCTTTGTTTGTGGATACAGGTGTGATAGTGACAGAGACAGGTGCTGTGTGTGTACAGGTGTGATAGTGGCAGACAGGTGCTCTGAGTGTGTACAGGTGTGACAGCGACAGGTGCTGTGTGTGTATACAGGTGTGACAGAGACAGGTGCTGTGTGTGTACAGGTGTGATAGTGGCAGACAGGTGCTCTGAGTGTGTACAGGTGTGACAGCGACAGGTGCTGTGTGTGTATACAGGTGTGACAGCGACAGGTGCTGTGTGTGGGTACAGGTGTGATAGTGGCAGACAGGTGCTCTGTGTGTGTACAGGTGTGACAGTGACAGGTGCTGTGTGTGTGTGTACAGGTGTGATACTTAGTGGCAGACAGGTGCTCTATGTGTGTACAGGTGTGACAGACAGGTGCTGTGTGTGTGGATACAGGTGTGACAGAGACAGGTGCTGTGTGTGTACAGGTGTGACAGAGACAGGTGCTGTGTGTGTAAAGGTGTGATAGTGGCAGACAGGTGCTCTGTGTGTGTACAGGTGTGACAGTGACAGGTGCTCTGTGTGTGTGTACAGGTGTGATACTTAGTGGCAGACAGGTGCTCTGTGTGTACAGGTGTGACAGTGACAGGTGCTGTGTGTGTGGATACAGGTGTGATAGTGACAGAGACAGGTGCTGTGTGTGTACAGGTGTGATAGTGGCAGACAGGTGCTCTATGTGTGTACAGGTGTGACAGCGACAGGTGCTGTGTGTGTATACAGGTGTGACAGAGACAGGTGCTGTGTGTGTACAGGTGTGATAGTGGCAGACAGGTGCTCTATGTGTGTACAGGTGTGACAGAGACAGGTGCTGTGTGTGTACAGGTGTGATAGTGGCAGACAGGTGCTCTATGTGTGTACAGGTGTGACAGAGACAGGTGCTGTGTGTGTACAGGTGTGATAGTGGCAGACAGGTGCTCTATGTGTGTACAGGTGTGACAGAGACAGGTGTTGTGTGTGTGTGTACAGGTGTGATAGTGGCGGTGTTGGGGCAGGAGCCAGAGGAGGACCGGGGGAAGTTCCAGGTGGAGGATTACTGCTTTCAGCTGCTGCCGGAACAGGTGCCACGCCCAACCCTCACAGAGGACAGGTATTAGAGACTGATGTTCTGCTAGATGACAAAGACGAAGAGGACGATGTGGGGGGGCAGGGGGGGGGGGGGCGGGGGGGGGGGGGGGGAACCCCCCAAAAAACCCCAAACCCCCAACAAAATCAGTTTTGCCAGATCTTCAGGAAAGAATATTATAAAGAGCTGTGTTTTCAAGGAGGTAGGATAGGGAAAAACGTAGTTTCCACACTCTGGATATGTAATTCTTTGTGGCCTTGATGATTGTTGTCATCATGTTCAATTCATTTCAAATTCAAAATTCATTTCCAAAGCACTTTATTGATCCACATGGAAATGAACTTGTGCAATCACAGGTTCGTTGTAAACACCATAAAAAAAAATGAACATGCGCATTGTAAAAGACATTAAAACAAGTCAAATAAGAATTCACAGTAGCTGAAGATAGATTAAAACAAACCACACCCCCGTACACTTGAGCATGTGGTTAGACAGTTAGGTATTGCAGAACAATGTATAAAAATTAAAAAACATCCAGCAAATAAATTGCTTGTTTAAAACCACACACACACGTTAAGACAATAAGATATTGTACCACAATCTAAACCAAAAAAAAAAAAAATCTGTTGGTAAGATTTTGGGGGTTCGCATGTATAAAACAAATGTTTAAAACTTGACGCGTCGCGTTCAGGACCTTAGCGAGCACGTGTGTGCGTTCATGTGTTGTGCCCCCTTTGTGCCGACAGATACCTGGTGCTGGTGTCGGGGCTGGAGTTAGGGGGTGCCGGTGAGCGTCTCTTCTCGCTGCAGATGATGGTGGACGTCCTGACGGGGCACCTCGGGGACGGGGACCAGCAGAGGGCGTCCTCGCGGGTCGCCAGGGTCATCGTCGCCGGCAACTCCCTGAGCCGCGCCACCCAGGACCGCGACTCCCTCAGCAAGGTGGACACCCTGGAGTTTTTTTGTTTTGTTTTGTTTTTTGTTGTGTAGGGGTGGTTTTTGGTGGTGTTTGTATTTGGTGTGGGGGGGTGGGTGGGGGTTTGGTGGCATGGCTTTGGTAAATTTTTCTTCGTTCGTGGATGACTGTTGTATTTGATTTTGTATTTGTATTTCTTTTCATCACAACAGATTTCTCTGTGTGAAATTTGGGCTGCTCTCCCCAGGGAGAGCGCATCACTACACTACAGCGCCACCCATTTTTTTTTCTTTTTTTTTCCTGCGTGCAGTTTTATTTGTTTTTCCTATCGATGTGGATTTTTCTACAGAATTTTGCCAGGAACAACCCTTTTGTTGCCGTGGGTTCTTTAAGTGCGCGAAGTGCATGCTGCACACGGGACCTTGGTTTATCGTCTCATCCGAATGACTAGCGTCCAGACCACCACTCAAGGTCTAGTGGAGGGGGAGAAAATATCGGCGGCTGAACCGTGATTCGAACCAGCGCGCTCAGATTCTCTCACTTCCTAGGCGGACGCGTTGCCTCTAGGCCATCACTCCACTTCCACTGTTTTATGTGCTTGTCATTATTCATGTTTTTGTAAATTATGTTTGTGTTCAGTGTTAATGTTTTTGATCTTCTTTCAAAAAAATGGATGAATTGTTTGGATGTCACATGCGCGCCCTAGGTTAATGTGCTTGAATATGACTGTACTTGTGCTTAGTTTTCTTTTCAAAGAGGGTTGTTTTTGGGGTTGTTTTTTTTCAGATTCTACAGGATCAGACAGTGTATTCATCCCTGATGTGGCCTTCTGTGGTTGGCTTGGATATAAGCAGCAATGATGAATGAATAATTTTCCATTTTCCAGGCCAAGTACCTGACCAAGAAATCATCGGCCGGCAGTGTGGAAGCCATGAAGAACTTGGACGACATCATGTTCCAGCTGTCGGTGAGTGGAAATGGCTTCTTGTACGTCTTCTTCTTCTTCTGCGTTAGTGGGCTTCAACTCCCACGTTCACTCGTATATACGCGAGTGGGCTTTTTACGTGTATGACCGTTTTTACCCCGCCATGTAGGCAGCCATACTCCGCTTTTGGGGGTGTGCATGCTGGGTATGTTCTTGTTTCCATAACCCACCAAACGCTGACATGGATTACAGGATCTTTAACGTGCGTATTTGATCTTCTGTTTGCATATACACACGAAGGGGGTTCAGGCACTAGCAGGTCTGCACATATGTTGACCTGGGAGATCGTAAAAATCTTCACCCTTTACCCACCAGGCGCTGTCGCCATGATTCGAACCCGGGACCCTCAGATTGACAGTCCAACGCTTTAACCACTAGGCTATTGCGCCCGTCATATTGATTTCATTACACATACTTAACCATGACCCACTAGTGCAGACTCCGGCAGGGGTCTTTCATTCCTGTCCTGTGCAAACTACTATCCGCCTATGCAGAGAAAACGAAAGTAGCTATGGCCAGTAACCTCCACGAAGTAGGTAACCTCCCCTTTGTCCCCCTGACTAGCACTCTCTTTTTCTGGCAGACATCTTGACTCCTGTTCCTGAGCTCTTCATACGGCTAATTTTTTTTTTTTCGTATTTTCTGTCTGTCTGTTGATTCTCTGGCATTCTTGTTTTTTGTCAAATTATGTCTTCAACCAGGTCACATAACTATATGGCTCGATTGGGCGATCGGGCTAAAATTAAGTTGCGAGCGCAATCGATTCTTTGACACTCTGGGCACTCTACTTCTGGCCCTCTCAAATATTGAATAATGATGATGATAATAATAACAGTAGCTGTGATGATGATATAGCTGTTCGCCCATTTCTCTGATCTCCGCACTGTTTACCTTCCAGCTAGACAACTGTGTTCATCATTATACAGTCGTATTTTCCCTCTGTCAGGACAAAAACAGTGTCAAAGCTCCTTCTTATTCAGTGCCCCCATCCAGTGGAACTCCTTGCCATTTAAATTAAGACACCTTCAGTCCACTTGTGTGCGTGCATGTGTATGTGTGTGTGTGTCACTGTGTGTGTGTCACTGTGTGTGTGTCACTGTGCAATGTGTGTCACTGTGTGTGCGTCACTGTGCAGTGTGTGTCACTGTGTGTGTGTCACTGTGCAATGTGTGTCACTGTGTGTGCGTCACTGTGCAGTGTGTCTGCATCACTGTCCATGAGTGTGTTTGTGTGTGTGTCACTGTGTTTGTGTCACTGTGTCTGTAATATGCGTTTGTGTCACTGTGTGTCTGTGCATGAGCGTCACTGTGTGTGTGCCACTGTGTGACTGTGTGTGTGTCACTGTGCACGGTATGTCACTGTGCACTTTGTGTCACTGTACAATGTGTGTCACTGTGCAATGAAATGAGCATCGCTGTGCACTGTGTGTCAGTGTGCACTATGTGTCAGTGTGCACTGTGTGTCAGTGTGCAATGAAATGAGCATCTCTGTGCACTGTGTGTCACTGTGTGCATCACTGTGCACTGTGTGTCACTGTGCAATGTGTCACTGTGCAGTGTTTGTCACTGTGTAATGAAATGAGTGTCTCTGTGCACTGCGTGTCACTGTGTGCATCACTGTGCAGTGTGGGTCACTGTGCAATGTGTCACTGTGCAGTGTTTGTCACTGTGCAATGAAATGAGCATCTCTGTGCACTGTGCGTCACTGTGCAGTGTGTGTCACTGTGCACTGTGCGTCACTGTGCAGTGTGTGTGACTGTGCACTGTGCGTCACTGTGCAGTGTGTGTCACTGTGTGTGTCACTGTGTGTCACTTTGCAGTGTGTGTCACTGTGCACTGTGCGTCACTGTGTGTGTCACTGTGCGTCACTGTGCAGTGTGTGTCACTGTGCACTGTGTGTCACTGTGTGTCACTTTGCAGTGTGTGTCACTGTGCACTGTGCGTCACTGTGTGTGTCACTGTGCGTCGCTGTGCAATGAAATGAGCGTCTGTGCACTGTGCGTCACTGTGCAGTGTGTGTCGCTGTGCAGTGTGTGTCACTGTGTGTGTCACTGTGCAGTGTGTGTCACTGTGTGTCACTGTGCAGTGTGTGTCACTGTGCAGTGTGTGTCACTGTCACTGTGCAGTGTGTGTCACTGTGCAGTGTGTGTCACTGTGCAGTGTGTGTCACTGTGCAGTGTGTGTCACTGTGTGTCACTGTGCAGTGTGTGTCACTGTGCAGTGTGTGTCACTGTGCAGTGTGTGTCACTGTGTGTCACTGTGCAGTGTGTGTCACTGTGCAGTGTGTGTCACTGTGCAGTGTGTGTCACTGCAGTGTGTGTCACTGTGCAGTGTGTGTCACTGTGTGTCACTGTGCACTGTGTGTCACTGTGTGTCACTGTGCAGTGTGTGTCACTGTGCAGTGTGTGTCACTGTGTGTCACTGTGCAGTGTGTGTCACTGTGTGTCACTGTGCAGTGTGTGTCACTGTGCAGTGTATGTCACTGTGTGTGTCACTGTGTGTCACTGTGCAGTGTGTGTCACTGTGTGTGTCACTGTGCAGTGTGTGTCACTGTGTGTCACTGTGCAGTGTGTGTCACTGTGCAGTGTGTGTCACTGTGTGTGTCACTGTGCACTGTGTGTCACTGTGCAGTGTGTGTCACTGTGTGTGTCACTGTGCAGTGTGTGTCACTGTGTGTCACTGTGCAGTGTGTGTCACTGTGCAGTGTGTGTCACTGTGTGTCACTGTGCAGTGTGTGTCACTGTGCAGTGTGTGTCACTGCAGTGTGTGTCACTGTGCAGTGTGTGTCACTGTGTGTCACTGTGCAGTGTGTGTCACTGTGTGTCACTGTGCAGTGTGTGTCACTGTGCAGTGTATGTCACTGTGTGTGTCACTGTGTGTCACTGTGCAGTGTGTGTCACTGTGCGTCACTGTGTGTGTCACTGTGTGTCACAGGGCAGCGTGGACGTGGCCCTGATGGGCGGGGAGTTTGACCCGTCCAACCACGTGTTGCCGCAGCAGCCCCTGCACCGCTGCATGTTCCCCCGCTCTGCCGCCAACCCTACCTTCCTGCCCGTCACCAACCCCCACGACTGTGTGCTCGACGGTGTCAGGTGGATATATTTGTCTGCAGCGGTATCTGCTTGTATTTGTATTTGTATTTCTTTTCATCACAACAGATTTCTCTGTGTGAAATTTGGGCTGCTCTCCCCAGGGAGAGCATGTCGCTACACTACAGCGCCACCCATTTTTTTGTATTTTTTTTCCCCTGTGTGAAGTTTTATTTGTGTATCCTGTCCTATTTTTGTACAGAATTTTGCCAGGAACAACCCTTTTGTTGCCGTGGGTTCTTTTACATGCGCTTAATGCATGCTGCACACGGGACCTCCGTTTATCGTCTCATCCGAATGACTAGAGTCCAGACCACCACTCGAGGTCTAGTGGAGGGGGAGAAAATATCGGCAGCTGAGCCGTGATTCAAACCGGCGCGCTCAGATTCTCTCGCTTCCTAGGCGGACGCATTACCTTAGGCCATCACGCCACATGATACATGTATATACATGTATACTGTGTGTTTTGTGTGTGTGTGTGTGTATATGTGTGTGTGTGTGGGTGTGTTTTGAGACTTTTATGTTGTATTTGATATGGGAGGTGTTTTTTTGTTAGTTTTTTTTTTTTTTTTTAACTCAGTTCAGTTATTAGTTACCTTTATTTTGTTCTGTTGTTTACCTGTTTGCAGTCCAGCACACCCCCAAAGGGGTGAAAGGAAATTAAAATCTTGAGTTCATGTGTGTGCTTGCGTGTGTGTGTGTGTGTGTGTGTGTTGCAGCGTGTTGTTGCTCTATTGTTCATGTGTGCATGATTGACTGGGTTTTTTTTTGGGGGGGGGAATAAAGATAATTTATTTGTTTATTTTTTTGAACTTTTATGGTTGCTGTTGTCTTTACAATGTGATCAACTACAAGCTTTCTTTTCCCATGATGTAGAAGTGGTTTACTCATGCTCCTCATTATTATGATATTATAATGCCACCACTCGCTTTCGCCTTACCCTAGATACCATTACTGTAATAGTTGACACAATGGATGCTGTTGCTATGTTACAACTGGTCCAGGCTATTTATTATTAATGTCATCTTAAATCATCATGATTACTACAATCATTAAGGTGTAAACATTGATTGATTGAATGATTGGACAAATCTTTTTTTTTTTGTTGTTGTTGTTGTTGATGTTGTTGTTGCAGATTTGTTTTGCCTTTTTATAGTCTGTTATTGTTTTATTTTGTCTTATCTCTCTCTCTGTAGTGGAAGATGCTACTGTTCGTTGTATATTGTTTGTTTCATACTATTCTCTGTATTGTATACATGTTTTTGGAAAATTAAAAAAAAGTTAAAAAAAAAAAAAAAAAAGAAGATAATTTAAACTAATTATGTTGAAGTTTGATGTATTGATTTAATTTATTTTCTATTCTTTTTTGTTTTTATTGGGCACAGGATTCTGGGTACGTCCGGCCAGCCAGTGGACGACGTGAGACGTTACAGTGATCTGGATGATCCCTTGGAGATTCTGGAGAGGACGTTGGAATGGGGACACATCGCTCCCACTGCCCCCGACACACTCAGTGAGGATTCTCCTCCTCCTTCTTCGTCTTGGTTGTCTTCTCCGTCTTTTTCTTCATCGTCTTCTTCTTTTTCTTCTTCGTCTCCTCCTCTTCCTTCTCCTCCTTCGTCGTCTTCTTTTTGTTGTTCTTGTTGCTTTTCTTCTTGTTCTACTTGATTTTGTTGTTGTTGTTATTGTTCTTCTTTTTCTTCTTCTCTTTCATCCTTGTTCTTTTTCTTCTTGTTCTTATTCAACAGTTTTTGTACGTTTATGTGTATTTGACTGTGCTTTCATATCTGTGAAACTGCGTTTTGGGGGCATATCTGTTATGCATGTGTGGGTGTATGTGTGAATGTGTGTCTTCATGTTTTACATTTATTTGCTTATTTATCATCATTGTTGTCTTATTTATTTATTTATTTGTTTATTTATTTATTAATTATTATTATTATTATCACTACTTTTTTTCCATATTATAATTATTATTTATTTATTTATCTATTTATGTATTTATTTCCTTATTTTTCTTTTCTTTTTTTCCAAGACCTGACTAAGCGCGTTGGGCTACGCCGCTGGTCAGGCATCTGCTTGGCAGATGTGGTGTAGCGTATATGGATTTGTCCGAACGCAGTCACGCCTCCTTGAGCTACTGAAACTGAAACTGAAACTCAACAGTTTTGTTTGATTTTCATCTTCTCCTTCTTCTGAAGTTCTGTTCTCCTCCCCTGATTCTTCTCCTTCTTCTCCCCCCTCTCACGTTTTTTAAAAACAGTCATTTGCCTTCTAGCCGTATGGAGAGCACAGGAACAGGAGTCATAATGGCTGCCGGAAAAAGAGGGCGCTAGCCAGCGGGACAAAGGGGAGGTTACCTACTTCCGGGAGGTTATCGGCCGTAGTTTCGTTTTCTCCGCATAGGCGGATAGTAGTTTGCACAGGACAAGAATGTCAGACCCCTGCCGGAGTCTGCACTGGTTGGGTCACGGTAAGTATGTTATTCAAACGTGATTTTAGATAGAAAATTTCCTTTTCTTTTTCTGAATAGTTATTCTAGGATGTTATCTGTAGTACCCCTTTGAGAAATTCCCAGTTTAGGCTTGGCTTTCTTGTGCTCTGTTTCATTGTGTTTATTTCCTTCTGCAGGATGTTATTTGAAGTACCTCTGTAAGCCCACCATTTCGTGCAATCCCACGGTTTCTCTCACTTTGGGAGAGAAATCGTGGGATTGCGAGAAATTGTGGGCTGACAACCCCTTTGAGTAATTCTCGGCTGAGGCTTCACTTTCTCGTCTTCTGTTTTCATTGTGTTTTGTTCTTCCTGAAGTCTGTTATCTGAAGTACCCCTTTGAGAAATTCCCAGCTGAGGCTTAATTTTCTTGCCTTTTGTTTCATTGTGTTTATTTCCACCTGCAGGATGTTATTTGAAATGCCCCTGTAAGCCCACGATTTCTTGCAATCTCACGATTACTCGCACTTTGGGATTGCAAGAAATTGTGGGCTTACAACCCCTTTGAGTAATTCTCGGCTGAGGCTTGGCTTTCTTGTCTTCTATTTCATTCTGTTTATTTCCTCATGCAGGATGTTATTTGAAATGCCCCTGTAAGCCCATGATTTCTTGCAATCTCTACGATTACTCGCACTTTGGGATTGCGAGAAATCGTGGGCTTACAACCGATTTGAGTAATTCTTGGCTGAGGCTTGGGTTTCTTGTCTTCTATTTCATTCTGTTTATTTCCTCCTGCATGATGTTATTTGAAATGCCCCTGTAAGCCCACGATTTCTTGCAATCTCTACGATTTCTCTCACTTTCACAACCCCCACGACTACTTTCACTTTGGGATTGCAAGAAACCGTGGGCTTATAACCCCTTTGAGTAATTCTGGGCTGAGGCTTGGCTTCCTTGTCTGGTGTGTTTCATTGTGTTTATTTCCTCCTGCATGATGTTATTTGAATGCCCCTGTAAGCCCATAATTTCTTAAATCTCACAATTACTCGCACTTTGGGATTGCAAGAAATTGTGGGCTTACAAATTTTTTCATGAGTAATTCTCGGCTGAGGCTTGGCTTTCTTGTCTTCTATTTCATTCTGTTTATTTCCTCATGCAGGATGTTATTTGAAATGCCCCTGTAAGCCCACGATTTCTTGCAATCTCTACGATTT
The DNA here is from genome assembly GCF_041734735.1 of Babylonia areolata. Classification (NCBI taxonomy): domain Eukaryota; kingdom Metazoa; phylum Mollusca; class Gastropoda; order Neogastropoda; family Buccinidae; genus Babylonia; species Babylonia areolata. The sequence continues at coordinate 69,583,159 of NC_134893.1, read as the reverse complement.
CTCTCACTTTCACAACCCCCACGACTACTTTCACTTTGGGATTGCAAGAAACCGTGGGCTTATAACCCCTTTGAGTAATTCTGGGCTGAGGCTTGGCTTCCTTGTCTGGTGTGTTTCATTGTGTTTATTTCCTCCTGCATGATGTTATTTGAATGCCCCTGTAAGCCCATGATTTCTTGCAATCTCACAATTACTCGCACTTTGGGATTGCAAGAAATTGTGGGCTTACAAATTTTTTCATGAGTAATTCTCGGCTGAGGCTTGGCTTTCTTGTCTTCTGTTTCATTCTGTTTATTTCCATCTGCAGGATGTTATTTGAAATGCCCCTGTAAGCCCACAATTTCTTGCAATCTCTACGATTTCTCTCTTTCACAGCCCCCACGATTTCTTTCACTTTGGGATTGCGAGAAACCACGGGCTTACAACCCCTTTGAGTAATTCTGGGCTGAGGCTTGGCTTCCTTGTCTGGTGTGTTTCATTGTGTTTTTGTTCCTCCCGTTTGCAGACTGCTACCCGTTCTATGGGGTGGACCCTTTCATGCTGACAGAGTGTCCCCACGTCTACTTTGTCGGCAACCAGTCTGAGTTCAAACACAAGCTGATGAAAAGTGAGTAGTGAGCGAGCCTTGACATTTAACAATTCGTTCATGTTTTATTTTCGATTTTTTGCGTGTGTGTTTTTTTTTTTTTTTTTCAATTTTTTTTTTTTCATTTTTATTCTATTGATTTAAACAAAATTTTATTCAGTAAATATGTCACACATGTACAGACAGACAGCGGAGCAACAACAAGCTAACAGCTTATATCGTGCTCAGGAATGTGATTAGATACATTTGTTTCGTTTGACGGCTGGTGGACACTACACAATTGCAGTTATGTTGAAATACACATTTTCCAACTGCATATAAACAACAGTCATTGCAGACATACTTTGTTTCCCCCCCCCCCCCCCCCCCCCCCCCCCCTTTTTTTTTTTTTTTTTTCTTTTGAGCTGCCGTGGAGATTAATATATTTAAAGAATTTACAATGAATATAAACATCATTTTTAAGATACGTTGTTCACACAACAGAAAGCAGAAAAAGGTAAGAAAAACAAGTTAGTGAGTAAGATAAAGAAATTTTATCTGTGTGAGTTCAAACACAAACTGTTGAATAATGTCGAGCAATTCTTGAGGCGCTCTGTACATTCTTATTTTGTTTCGAGTTTTGAATTTCCTTCTGTGCATTTTTCATTTTTATTCCGTCTTAGTATTTTTGTCACTTTCATGTTTTATTATAAATATATTTTTATGGCTGGCTGCCATTGTCTGTGCTTAGTCAGGCATTGTTACATATCTGTTGTGCCCCTGTGTGCGTGTGTGTCTGCGTGTTTGTGAGTGGGCATTTTCAGTCTTGGGTCAGTGTATGCAGTGTGTGTGGGTGCGTACCAAGGGGGTTCACTTCGCGTGGCCCATTTTCTTTTATGTTTTTATTTCAATCTTTTGCCTTCTGCTTATCTTTCCCTGCTGGATATTAATATACTAACCTTATATTATTATCATTATCATTGCTTATTTATTCATTTGTTTATCATTATCATTTTTTGTTTTATTTGTTTTGTTTTTTTCCTGAAGGCCTAAGCTTGTTGGGTTACGCTGCTGGTCAGGCATATCCTTTTAGCAGATGCTGTGTTGCGTATATGATTGTCCGAACTCATTGAGAAACTGAACTTCGGTCAGGCCCCCCTCCCTCCCTCCATCCACCCGCACTCTCCTCCCCCTAGCTTTCTTGGCTTCTTTCTCTCTTGTTTATTTAGACTTCATTTCCTACAACCCTGTGTGTGTGTGTGTGTGTGTGTGTGTGTGTGTGTGTGTGTGTGTGTGTGCTTCAAAACTGGTGTGTTTGAGCTTCTCATAAGACTCTTTTGCAAGGGAAATCACTGTTGTGAGCATAGTAGAGACAAGATACATTGAGTTATGCACCCTTTCCTGCAGAACTCAGAAAGTAGACAGCTGACTATGACCATTTTTGACTCACTTGTGTAAACAAAGTGAGTCTATGTTTTAACCCGGAGTTCGGTTGTCTCTGTGTGTGTGTGTGTGTGTCCGTGTGTCTGTGTGTCCGTGGTAAACTTTAACATTGACATTTTCTCTGCAAATACTTTGTCAGTTGACACCAAATTTGGGATAAAAATAGGAAAAATTCAGTTCTTTCCAGTCATCTTGTTTAAAACAATATTGCACCTCTGGGATGGGCACAAAAAAAAAAAAAAAAGAAGCCTAATTATATGCAAACTGCATTTACTGTTATATTTATATTTTTTGTATTCTCTAGACTTGGCACTTTGACCTCTTATTCTGACACAACAACAAGAGGAGTCATTATTATCATTTTTTGTTCAAACAGGAACTTCTTTTGCTAAGCATAGAATTTTTATTTATTTTGCAAACGTTTTGGTGCAGATAGTAAAAAAGGGAAATTACTCTGTAATTAATGCTAGGGGACTTAATTTATCACAAGTGAGTCTTGAAGGCTTTGCCTCTCTTGTTTGTTTTTTTTGGTTGTTTTTTTCTTTTTTTAAATTTGAACTTTGAGGGGTTGTACCCAAGTCCTTTTCATTTTGTGTGTGTGTGTGTGTGTGTGTGTGTGTGTGTGTGAGTCTGCATCTTGATCATTTGAGCACGATCAGGTCACCCAGAACTTGTATTTTCCCCATTTCTCTGACTTCCTTCATCCCCACACCCCGTCTTTGCGATCAGCTTCGGAGCCACTCTGTTCTTGCGTTCCCAGAAAACCAAAACTCCACATTTGGCTGCTGCTTTACCTCCCTTGGTCTCTCAGGCTGCTCAGGGCCTAAGCGCATTGGGTTACGCTGCTTTTCGGGCATCGGCTTAGCAGGTGCGGTGTAGCATGTATGGATTTGTCCGATCACAGAGATGCCGCCTTGAGTGACTGAACTGAACTGAACTGTCTCTGGCCGTTGCACTTGGAGTGACCTCTCTCTCTCTCTCTCTCTCTCTCTCTCTCTCACCCTCAGCCCTTTCAACTCTGGTTGTCTTCTTCTGCGTTGTGAGCTGCTATTCCCACGTTCACTGATATACATGTACGAGTGGGCTTTTACGTGTATGACCGTTTTTACCCCGCCTTGTAGACAGCCATACTCCGTTTTCAGGGGTGTGCATGCTGGGTATGTTCTTGTCACCCACTGAACACTGACATGGATTACAGGATCTTTAACATACATATTTTATTTTCTGTGTGCGTATAAACATGAAGGGGAGGCAGGGTAGATTGGAAAAAAAAAAAAAAAAAAATCTCCACCCTTAACCCACCAGGGGCCGTATTCAAGAGACCATCATGTCTGAGGGTAAATGTGTACCTGCGGGTAATCTGCCTGAGGCAAGGCAAACTGCGTGAGGGTAAGCAATATCCAGTAGTCATGAACACAAGGGTCTACCCGCGTGTCTACAAACCCCGAAGGCAAGTTACCCTTACTACCTGCCAGGGGTGACTGCCCACGAAGCAGAGGTAAATATGGCGGATCCTTTTGCAGCATTTTTCTTCTTTTTTTTTCTTAAAGGGAAAACAAGCGTGCTTTACGGATAGCACGTGTTTTGCGAACTCTCTCAACAATGTTCCGAGCTGTGGTGTGATTAGAAGTGAAACTGAGAGCATGCATAGACGGGAATCGTCTGGATTTAAAAAAAAAGACAAAAAAAAAAATCGATGGGTTAGCTGTCTGAGCGAACCACGTGTGTCTTGAAAACGAAGATAACTTATCCTTCAAGGTAAACTGTCCTTCTCTGGGAGGGACGCTCACTCAGTCTGGCTCCGCGACTAAGCCATTATTGTCGTTAGTAGGGGGCTTAGTAGGTGGTGTCCTAAGTACGTTAAAACAGAACAGGCACCACTGAACACCAACTAAGTGACTCAGCAGCAGTGCAGGGTCTCCTCTAGTGTGTGGCCTTCTGGCGACCTAACATCGATGGTTCCCTGCGGACTGCCGACGCTGGAACTGCGGCGGACGAACCCGGGTGTGTCCGTGTATGGGGGAATCTAAATGAGCGGCGTGGGAGTAATGCCACTAAAATGGTGCAGATGATGGGGCAGCAAAAAAAACAACAACAAAAAAACAACAACAAAAACAGTACCCGCAGGTCCCAACCATGTCAAAGATAACTTGCCTGAAGGCAGAATGAATTTTGTCATAAAAACCCACCAGGTGTGCGGAAAGTATATATATATGCAAGCAGAAGATGAAATACGCACGTTAAAGATCCTGTAATCCATGTCAGCTTTTGGTGGGTTATGGAAACAAGAACATACCCAGCATGCACACCCGCGAAAACAGAGTATGGCTGCCTACATGGCGGGGTAAAAACGGTCATACACGTAAGGGCCCACTCATGTGCATACGAGTGAACGCAGAAGAAGAAGAAGAAGAAGTGCGGAAAGTAAGGACCGAACTCTGGGAAACTCAGGTGAGGATCAAATGCTCTTAACCATTCGGCCACTGCACTCCTCAACTCTGGCTTTAGAAAGCTTCCTTTTTTTTTTTTCAAAAATAACTCCTCCACACCCTCTTTTTTTTTTTTTTTTTCCACCTCAAAGTTTCTTTACCCTTGTGTCTGCGTGACTGTTTGTATCAGTCCTATCTCTCATCCCTTGTTTCAGTATCAGTAGCTCAAGGAGGCGTCACTGCGTTCGGTCAGATCCATATACGCTACACCACATCTGCCAAGCAGATGCCTGACCAGCAGCGTAATCCAACGCGCTAAGTAAAGCCTTGAGAAAAAAAAAAAAATGAAATAGAATAATAAAACTTAAAAAATAAATGAAATAAAATAAAATGAAATAAAATAAAATAAAATAAAAAAACAAAACAAACAAACAAAAAAAACAACGAAAAAAGATAAATACATAAAAATACTACTACTACTACTAATAATATTTATAAGGCGCAAAATCTTGATGAAGTCAACTCTAAGCGCGCACATACGCACACACACAAAAATCCAAGTGTGTCATGGTTGGGTGTGAAAGCGCTTTGATTTGTTTTTGTGCTAAATGAATAGTTTATTATTTATTGTCGTTATTTAAGTTCAGTCATATATCTGAGGTGTACTTATGTTGTGTTCTTGTGCACACACGTTCATGAGCGCACAGTCTGAGCACAAGTTGCATGCATGTACACGCGTACACAATCACACACACACACACACACACACACACACCACAATACAACACAACACAACACAACCCACAAACGGTCATGTGCACGTCCACTTGAATACATCCACTCACACACACAGACACACACAACACACACACTCACGCTTATACACACACATGCATTTGCACCCTTATAGACATACAGTACACACTTGCGTGTGGACACACACACACACACACACACACACACACACACACACACACACACACTCACACACACACACACACACACACACACACACTCTCACTCACACACACACACACTCACACACACTCACACACACACATACACACACACCACAATACAACACAACACAACACAACCCACAAACGGTCATGTGCACATCCACTTGAATACATCCACTCACACACACACACACACACACACACACACACACACACACACACACACACACACACACACAACACACACACACTCCCGCTCATACACACACATGCATGTGTGCCCTTATAGACACATACATACAGTACACACTTGCGTGTGGACACACATAAACACACACACACCCACACTCTCACACACACACACACTCACACTCAGACACACACACACACCCACGCACACTCACACTCACACACACACACACACCTACACACACTCACACTCACACACACACACACACACTCACACTCACACACACACACACACACACACACACACACACTCACACTCACACTCACACACTCACACTCACACACACACACACACACCCACACACACTCACACTCAGACACACACACACCCACGCACACTCACACTCACACACACACACATACCCACACACACTCACACTCTCACACACACACACACACACACACACACACACACACACACACTCACACACACACACACACACACACACACTCAAAGACAAATACACGTGTCCCACTCTCCTCCCCTCACTCCCCGCAAAAAAAAAAGAAGAAAAAAAAGAAAAGAATAGAACTGTGCCAAAGTTGAGAAGAAACTGTCTTGTGGAGAAAAATAAAAGAGTAAAAACAACACCACCCTCCTCTCTCCCCCCCCCCCCAACCCCCCTCCCCCACCCCCCCACAACCACCACCACCACCCCCTACCCCCCACCACAAAAAACAAACAAAAGCCCTCTAGCATGAGGTACGGAGGAGGATGCACAGTTAATGCAATGCTATGCACAGTGAGACCTGACACTGATTCCCCAAAAAGCCGCCGCCCCCCTCCTCCCCTCTCCCCCCCACACCCCTCTCCCTGCAGGCAGTTGATGGCTGCCAACGTCAGAAACTGAGAAAGATGAAGACTGACAGACTGTTTGTTTGTTTGTTTTGTGTGTTTGTTTTTGTTTGTCTGTCTGTTTGTTTAACCCCATGATTGCTCAAACCACCGAGGCAACCATGTGTTTGTTCTGTATTGTCCATGTGTTCTGTGTGGCTTGTTCAGGATTAAAGAGGTTATGCCAGTCTTGAATAAAAAGCTAATTTGTGTTTGCACATTTTCTTCTGTCATTGTCGCTGTGTGCACATGTCAAATGATCGGTATAAGGACAGGCCCGGCGCTTCCTTTTTTGAGGAAGCGTCTGGGTTTGTTCCTACGTACCTTTGATTTACCTGTGTGCTAGCTGAATCGGTAGCGTGAGCAGCACTGACTTGAAGTTGTGTACCTTGTGAATGGAGAGAGTTACCACTCTTTACTGTTTGTTGATGAAATGAGCTTAGTGTGACATGGGTTTGAGAGGGAGGTGCTACTTTTTGTGTATCTATCAATGATCGTTATTGACG
>NC_134893.1:69556173-69568673 GCF_041734735.1 Babylonia areolata | reverse complement strand
ATTCTGTTATAAACCAGTTGTGATTTAGTGGTCTGAGACAATAAAACGATTTGATTGTTTCACACTGAAGAGAGAGACTGCATAAGTGTTTAGAGAGAGAGAAAAAAACAACAACAAATCCACAATTATGTGATGAAAAATACTTAATTCATCAGTCTATCAAGTTAACTTGTCAAAACAGGGACAGTAGTTTTTGGGTTGCATTGTGAACTGCTTACATTTGAAGACACTTGTGTATTGAAAATGAATATGAAGAATAAAGTGCCACATCTTGGAACATCTAATTTTTGTTGTTGGTGTTGTTGAACGTTTTTGTGTGTTGGGTGATTGGTTAGAAGTAAAACACGTTGTTTGTTTATAGAAACGGGAATTCCCCGTAGTTTATTTCTGGTCTTGAAGGTTAGGACGGCATTTTTCATATTTTCTTTATGTGCGTGTAAGTATATTATTTTTTGGTGAATGAAAAAGAATATTGGAAGACAGTTTTATTTTTGTCTTTTATTTCTACACAGATGTGAATAAACTCAAGAGCAGAGATGTCATTTGCGCATGCGCGCGCGCGCACACACATATACAGTCACACACACACACACACACACGCACGCACGTGCGCACACACGCGCGCATGTACAGTCATACACACCGCGCGCACACACACATTCATGCATACTACATACACATCACACACACACACACACACACACACACACATATATATATATAACGCGCGCGCGCGCACACGCAACACAAACATAAACACAAGGTAGGGAGAGATTAAAAAAAAAGACACACAAAAAAAAAAGACAAGAGAAAAGACAAATAGAAGAAACCTTCCACAGCTTTATAATGCAACCTTTTTTTCTTTTTTCTTTTTTTTTTTTTTCAAACTGGTTAATTAGAACAGAGAGTGGGACGGAAATAGCCTCAGATTATTGCCACTTTGCATCATTCCGCAAGGACAACAATATGCTATTTTGGTGTGAGCTGATTTTGGAAACACAGCACGACGGGCGCAGTAGCCGAGTGGTTAAAGCGTTGGACTTTCAGTCTGAGGGTCCCGGGTTCGAATTTCGGTGACGGCGCCTGGTGGGTAAAAGGTGAAGATTTTTTTCCCGATCTCCCAGGTCAACATATTATGTGCAGATCTGTTTAGTGCCTGAACCCCCTTCGTGTGTATACAGCAAGCAGGAGATCAGATACGCACGTTAAAGATCCTGTAATCCATGTCCGCGTTCGGTGGGTTATGGAAAAAAAAAGAATATACCCAGCATGCACACCCCCGAAAGTGGGAGTATGGTTGCCTATTTTCTGGCAAAATACTGCAGAAAAATCCACTTCGATAGAAAAAACAAATAAAACTGCACGCAGGAAAAAAAATTACAAAAATAGGGTGGCGCTGTAGTGTAGCGACGCGCTCTCCCCGGGGAGAGCAGCCCGAATTTCACACAGAGAATTATGTTGTGATAAATAGGAATACAAATACTGAACGGAAAAGAGAGAGAGAGAGAAAAAAAAAAAAAATAAAGGAGGGAGGACATCCGTAAAAAGATCTCCATGTAACTGCTGGTAGAGTTGTGAAGAAATGTGTGTGCCTGATATCATGCAGATCCCAGCTGTCAGTCAGAAGATGTTCTCTGCCGTGACAAGGCTGGTTGCACGGTGCACACTACGGAGTTTATCTTTCGCCTTTCAAAAGAAGAACATTGATCATGGCCAGCCTGCCACAGTTCTGTAATTCCAGCGCATGTGCTCTCTTGGAATGGGAGCGGGGGATATTAAAGTTATTTTTGGTCATGTGGGTAGAAGTAGCAGCCCTAGATGTTACGTTTTCCACTTCCAGTGACATTAGACCAAAAAAATACAAAGGTAGGGGTTATATATATATAACACCCCTACCTTATATAAAGTTATCGTAGTTCATTTAAAAAACAAACGGTGCTTTTCAATAGATGTTTCGGCGGTAGCTGTACCATAATTATGTTTGTGTGTGTGCGTGAGAGAGAGAGACAGAAAGAGGGAGCACTTTAAAAAAACAACAACATCGGAATAAAAGGAGAAAAGAACAGAACACAAATTGATTGGAAAAAAAAGAGAGAGAAAGTTACCAAGCTACCATCGAACAAACAAGCTATCATCGAACAGCTACACCAAATGTCCTGTTGCACTTTACAGCAAACCTTCTGCAGAATAAGTCAACGTCTTGAAATTGTCAAAAAAAAAACAAAAACATTCATGTGGGGTATATGAAAAATCAGGTGGGGTGCATACTTGGTATGTTCTCGTTTCCAAAACCCACCGAACGCTGACATGGATTACAGGATCTTTAACGTGTGTATTTGATCTTCTGGGTGCGTAAACACAATTAAGGGGGTTCAGACGCTAGCAGGTTTGCACATTATGTTGACCTGGGTGATCGGAAAAATCTCCAACCTTTTACCCACCAGGCGCTGTTACCGAGATACGAACACGGTATTTATTTATTTATTATTGTTATTAATTAAAAAAAAAAAAAATACTACTACCTTTTTTTTTTTTTTTTTTTTTTTTTACATTATAGTTATTATTTATTTATTTATTTGTGTAAGCTTATCTATTATTTATTCACCTTTTTTTTTCTTTCTTTTTTCCCTCAAGGCCTGACTAGGCGCGTTGGGTTACGCTGCTGGTCAGGCATCTGCTTGGCAGATGTGGTGTAGCGTATATGGATTTGTCCGAACGCAGTGACGCCTCCTTGAGCTACTGAAACTGAAACTGAACACGGGGGACCCTTAGATTGAAAGTCCCAGTTTACCACTATCTACTCGATGATCAGTTGAAACCTTTGCCATGTTGCTGGTATACATTTCCCTCTCCTGTGCTCCACGGTGATTGGCTTTGTAATCGGTAGCCTTCTTGTAGCGATACTGGAACGTGGACTTGGGTCTGTGGAGGGAACTGGGGGAGGGGGAGAGGGGGGTGGGGGGGAAGGCACGGGGGGGAAGGGGGGAAATAGTTTGAGGTCGTCATGGGAACTATCGTGATGCGGGGAATGAGAGCAGAAAAGGGATGTGTGTGTTTGTGTGTGTGTGTGTGTGTGCGTGCGTGTGTGTGTGTGTGTGTGTGTGTGTGCGTGTGTTTGTGCGCGTGTGTGTGTGTGTGCGCGCTTGCGCTTGTGTGTGTATGTTTGTGTGCGCTTGTGTGTGTGTGTGTGCGTGTGTGTGTTTGTGTGCGTGTGTGTATGTGTGTTTATGTGTGTGGGTGTGTGCGTGCGTGCATGTGTGTGTGTGTGTGTGTGTGTGTGTGTGCGTGTGTGTCACTGTGTGTATATCTAGAGAGATATATAGATAGATAGATTATTATGATTTGCCATAATAACGTATCAATGACGAATTGTGCTTAACTCATCGTGAAATGTTTCATTTAGAAAGAAAAGAGCATTCTTTTTGCCAGAAAAGTAAAAGTCAAAGAAAGACAGACAGAAAGAAAGAAAGAATAAAGAAGAGGAGGAAGAAGAAGACGAAGAAGAAGAGAACTTTCTCTGCAATGGAAAAACAAGAGAAAAGGATCTGTGGCTGAGGGAGTGGGGAGGGGGTGGGGGGATCATGGAAGGGAGAAGCGGCCCGGGGGGGGATGTTTAGAGGTGGGGGGTGGTGGTTGTGTGGAGGGTGGAGGAGGGTGTTGATGTAATCAGAGAGAGAGAGAGAGAGAAGGGCGGTGGTGAATTGGAGAAGGAGGGAGTCTGCACCCCCCCCCCCCCCGCCCCCCCAGCCCCCACCCCCATGCCTTCATTTCACACTCGGGTAGACAGACCCCTATTGCAGACTGTGAACTATATCTAGAACAAGGGACGGGAAGGGGGTTTCCCCGATAGCGCATAGGGACTGATAGAGTTGTACAAGTCATCTTCATTTGCAGCGCCAAGTTTTGCTTTTCGCGGTTGAAGAATTTTCCTAAGTGATGGAATATTGCGTAAAGAGTTTGGGAAATTCCACGGTGGGTTTGCATGAGCGATTTAAATTTTTTATTTTTTTTTTTTTTTTTTTAGCAAGGCTAATTGTGTTTGGCGTTAAAAGAATGCTCCTTACTCTATGGATTTTGGGTTAGAGTTAGGAAAATTCTGATCGCTAAGAAAACTTTGTGCTGCCAAGATCGGTTAATTAACGCAACCCTGCTCAGGTTCAAGTGTCATTTTAGCGGCGCTAAGTGTGTTTAGCATTAAGAATGTTCCTTAATCTATGGATTTTTGCGAAAGAGGAAAATTCTGATCGCTAAAGAAAACTTAGTGCTCCTAAGATGTGCTTACGTAACCCAGCTGATGTTCAAGTTTCAAAGAGCCAATGTGCTTAGTGTAGTTCTTTGCTACGCTAGGCGTCCAGGAGCCATGACGTGGGTGCGGCCCGGCCCCCTTAAGAGTGTAAGGAGTTCAAGGCCGAAACACTTGACTGAGGGGGGCTTCTTCTCTGAAGACCTTGTACTGTCCGGCTCTCCCTAGAGTTTCTTATCACCAACATCTATAATCATCGATCGTATCCGTAATGTTTTAATTGAGGCATCCCATTCTGTGTATGTATTCTATGGATCCACATCTTGTTCTGCCACGTGTGTGTGTGCGTGTGTGTGTGTGTGTGTGTGTGTGTGTGTGACTTGACTTGACTTGACTTGACTTCATTTATTGTCATAAAATCCCTAAGGATTAATAGACACAACCAAGAACAAAGGTAACAAAGAAATAAACGGTCATCTGATACGCATGCACTGAAATACATAGTTGGCGAGTGTTTTTTGACAGTCATCGCAGGTGAATAAATCACTTGGTTTTAGGATATTGTTTTGTATTTTTCTAGAGATCACATTTGATGCGTACACACACACACACACAGACACACACACACACACACACACATACACAGAGGAAACACACACACACACACACACAGAGGAAACACACACACACACACACACACACACACACACACATGTGCTCATGCTTATGTTTCATTGTGTCTTATAAACTTTAAGGTTTTATGACAATAAAAAGTATTCTGTTCTATTCACACACACACACACACACACACACACACACACACACATATATATATATATATATATGATTATACAGAGAGAGAGAGAGAGAACTGTTCGTCTCTGGACGTGTGTGTGTGTGTGTTTGTGTGTGTGTGTATGTGTGCGTGTGTGTGTGTTTATGTGTGTGTGTGTGTTTCCTCTGTGTGTGTGTGTGTGTGTGTGTGTGTGGGTCTGTGTGTGTGTGTCTGTGTGTGTGTGGGTCTGTGTGTGTGTGTGTATGTGTGTGTGTCTCTGTGTGTGTGTGTGTGTGTGGGTCTGTGTGTGTGTGGGTCTGTGTGTGTGTGTGTGTGTGTGTGTGTGTGTGTGTTCCCCTCCTCGTCAGTTCCTTGGAGGGCTATTTTAGCGAGGCCATTGGATCTATTGACGTTTGACAATGCTCCTGCAGAAAGTTCCATCTAAGGCTGTCGCTACCGTCTGACTCGCTTTTGAGGCGCGCGCGCGCGCGCGCACACACGCACACACACACACACACACACACACACACACATACACACACACATGTGCTCATGTTTATGTTTCATTGTGTCTTTAAGGTTTTATGACAATAAAATATTCTATTCATACACACACACACACACACACACACACACACACACACACACACACATATATATATATATATGATTATACAGAGTGAGAGAGAGAGAACTGTTTGTATCTGGACGTGTGTGTGTGTGTGTGCGTGCGTGTGTGTGTGTGTATGCGTGCGTGCAGAGAAATCTCGAAAGGAAAATCCCCCCCCCCCTCCTGCCCCCAGAGAGAGAGAGAGAGAGAGAGAGAGAGAATGATTTATTGTGGTCAGGCCCAATTAGCCCATTCACAGAAGGACCTGGTGGGAAAGGTAATGTACACGCAAACACTATAACGAAGTAACGATAACGCGCACTGTACAAATGATGATGACATGGATACCATGTCACATGGACTGATGGCCTAGAGGTAACGCGTCCGCCTTGGAAGCGAGAGAATCTGAGTGCGCTGGTTCGAATCACGGTTCAGCCGCCGATATTTTTTCCCCCTCCACTAGACCTTGAGTGGTGGTCTGGACGCTAGTCATTCGGATGAGACGATAAACCGAGGTCCCGTGTGCAGCATACATTTAGCGCACGTAAAAGAACCCACGGCAACAAAAGGGTTGTTCCTGGCTAAATTCTGTCGAAAAATCCACTTCGATAGGAAAAACAAATAAAACTACACGCAGGAAAAAAAAAAGAAAAAAAAAAGGTGGCGCTGTAGTGTAGCGACGCGCTCTCCCTGGGGAGAGCAACCCGAATTTCACACAGAGAAATCTGATGTGATAAAAAGAAATACAAAAATACATGCGACCAGTTATATGTCATGCAAAGACAGAAGTACATAATTTTCCAAATTTGGAGAGAGAGAGAGAGAGAGAGAGAGAGTTATGTTTTTTCGAGTTTCAGTTTCGAAGAGGTGTCAAAGCGTACGAATTGATCCCTTATATTCAACACCGACAGCAGTGGAAGCCAAACTGTACGGCACCCTAGAAGATCTGCGACGGACGGCAGCCTTCATCGAGGGTGACACCGGGCTGCTCATCTAACGGGAGGCGAACGAGGAAGAAGAAGAAGAAGATCCCTTATACGCCACCAAAAAAAAAGAAAAAAAGAAAAAAAGGAGGTGCTTGATCGATGCATAAACGTGCTTGTAAGAGGGGGGGGGGGACAGAGACAGACAGACAGACAGAGAGAGGCACAGAGAGAGAGAGACAGAGACACAGGGGGGATGATGAGAGTTGAGGAGTGTATGAATAGAGAGAAAAAGGGAAGGAAGAAGAATGCAAAGATAAAATCGTCGTACCACAGGAGACTATAGGAACAAGTCAAGCAGAAGACGAATAAGAATGTTCGTCACATTCATCCGTGTAATCCTGGACAGCTGAGAGTCTACAGAGACGCACACGCATCCATGGCTTAAAAACAACAACAACAACAACAACAACAAAAAAAACAGCGTTGCCTTTTGCTTTCTCCAAAACGAAGGTTTTGTTTGTTTTGGGTTTTTTCTCCCCCCCCCCCCCCCCCCCCCCCCCCCCCCGCCCCCCCCATTTTTTTTTAATTCAAGAAGAATGTCTGTAACATTCAACCGCGTAATCCCAGACAACTGGGAGTCCAGAGAGAGAGAGGGACTGACGTACATCCCTCTGTTAAAAGAACAGGTCCAACATATCGCTCTTTGCTTCCCGCAGAACGAAGTCCCCCCCCCCCCCCCCCCTGCTCCCCCCCCTTTTTTTTTTCTTTTTTCTACAGATTTTATTTAAAAGTTAGTATATATCTGGAGGCTACAGACATGGCCTGTGAGTGTGGGGAAAGAAAGAAGATACATTACTCCTTATGCACCCCCCTCCACAGATAACTCACGTGGTATGCTCTAGGGTTTTGGGAAAGAAGAAGAAGAAGAAGAAGAAGAAAGAAGGCGACGAAGAAAGAATTAAAGAGTGAGTGTAATTCAATCAAGCTCTCCAACGCTCCCCAAAGAACTTTGTAATTCCGATGTCTCCCCACTCGGATGGTCAGGCCGGCGTTCAAGATAAGCCATACACGCTTGGGTCTTTGTCAGTGTCACCGCTCCGTCAGTCGAGGTGTACGTGTGGCTGTGGTTAATTGATGACTGAGAAGTGTGGCCAAGTGGATTACGCGATAGCTTAATAAAAACTGGATCGAAAGGTTACAGGTTCGAGTCGGCGGCCATCGACAGGGTTTTGTATTGTATTGTACTGTTTTGTTTTGTGTTACACTGTATTGTGTGGTTTTGTTTGTATTGTTCGGAATTGTTTCCCGGAGGGACGGGCGCAATAGCCAAGTGGTTAAAGCGTTGGACTGTCAATCTGAGGGTCCCGGGTTCGAATCACGGTGACGGCGCCTGGTGGGTGAAGGGTGGAGATTTTTACGATCTCCCAGGTCAACATATGTGCAGCCCTGCTAGTGCCTGAACCCCCTTCGTGTGTATATGCAAGCAGAAGATCAAATACGCACGTTAAAGATCCTGTAATCCATGTCAGCGTTCGGTGGGTTATGGAAACAAGAACATACCCAGCATGCACACCCCGAAAACGGAGTATGGCTGCCTACATGGCGGGGTAAAAAACGGTCATACACGTAAAAGCCCACTCGTGTGCATACGAGTGAACGTGGGAGTTGCAGCCCACGAACGCAGAAGAAGAAGAAGAAGTTTCCCGGAGGGAGAGCAGTCCGAATTTCCATATGTCGCAGTGGTGACAAGAAGTTATACAAAATAATACAATACAATGCAGGAGGTATACCATACAATGCAAAACAATACTATGCAAAATACAATTCAGTACAACGCAACCCAACACAATCAAACTGTTTTGTCAGTATTGTTTTGGCAGGTTTTGGGACGACAGCGTAATTTTCACAGAGCCTTAGAAATTGTGTTGTGGCAAGACTGAAGTAGTACAACGCAAAGTACCGCAACACAACGCAACGGAACGCAACGCAACACAAAGCAATCCAATCCAATCCAACGCAACACGGCGCAACGGAATCCATCCGCACAACGCAACATAATTCAGTTGTTTCGTAATGGTTTTCCTTCGTGTTGTGAGAGCTGGCCGAATTTCACTAACACAGGGAAGTTTGTTGTGATAAAACTCATGAAGTAATGCAACACAACACAACACAACACAACACAACTCACTGCAACACAACACAACACGACGCAACGGAATCCAACTGAACACACACAACGCAACACAATACAATTTGCATTTATTTATTTATTTTAATTTATTTATTTATTTTACTGGGTATAAGGTCCTTAGGAGAACAGAGAAGAAGTACAAAAGAACATACAGCCAGCCATTACGCAAGATAAAAAAATATATATATATATTAAAAAAACCAAAAAAACCAGCCACAAAAAACAAGAACCAAAAAAATCGAAGACTTCCTCTCCGGAGACATCTTGATTACGAAATAGATTCCTTCAGCCAGTGTTGGAAGGTCGCGAAAGGGCCGCCGGGAAGGCTGTGGGCCGGAAGGAAGGTTGCCTCCCTTTCTCTGCCTCGATTTCACACTCGGGTGATTCGGAATTTCAGCCAGGAGGGAGGGAGGGAGGGAAAGGGAAACTGCGTCTACCCCCTCCCTCTCCCCCACCTCCACTCTCCCGTTCTGCCGAAATCGAGTTTCCTTGGCTCTCAAAAGGGCATCGGTTTTAAAATAACAGTGTTATATGTCAGTGTCAACAGTGTTGAAGTGGCGTTCAAGATGAATCTCCGCCCCCCCCCCCCTCCGCACCCCCCCCCCCCCTGTGTGTGTGTGTGTGTGTGTGTATTTCTCTTTTTGTCACAACAGATTTCTCTGTGTGAAATTCGGGCTGCTCTCCCCAGGGAGAGCGCGTCGCTACACTACAGGGCCACCCATTTTTTTGTTTTTGTTATTTTTTCCTCTGTGCAGTTTTATTTGTTTTCCCTATCGAAGTGGATTTTTCTACAGAATTTTGCCAGGAACAACCCTTTTGTTGCCGTGGGTTCTTTTGCGTGCGCTAAGTGCATGCTGCACATGGGACCTCGGTTTATCGTCTCATCCGAATGACTAGCGTCCAGACCACCATTCAAGGTCTAGTGGAGGGGGAGAAAATATCGGCGGCTGAGCCATGATTCGAACCAGCGCGCTCAGATTCTCTCGTTTCCTAGGCGGACGCGTTACCTCTAGGCCATCACTCCACACTGTGTGTGTGTGTGTGTGTGTGTGTGTGTGTGTGTGTGTGTGTGTGTGTGTGTGTCGTCGACAACATGTATCTTATCAATCATGTTGATTATGGGAACCTACACTTTCTTCCATTCCTGCCATGTGTACGTTTATCACTCTATTTACACATCTATACTCGCAGTACTATCTTACAATAATATACACGAAACCAGATTAACCCAATGTATATGCAATGCAGGTTAACAGTCTACATAGCATTCACCCTCATCTATTCTCCTTCCTTTGTGGTTAAAACGTAGTCTTTCAATCAGAGGGTCCTGTGTTCGAATCCTGCATGGTCACGGCGCCATGGTGGTTTAACTCTCTCCATACGAACGGCGAAAGAGACGACGTTTCACGCCAATTACCATCATCACAATATTGCAAGTGGAAGGCTCTTATACTGAAGAGGTGAATGTTGACAAAGAATACCACAATTCTGACGACGGAAGCTAACTGTTGGGTCATTCAGACACCCACTGGACACCCGAAGGGTCTGTGTAGAGGAGAAGAGAGGACTGGCCGTACTGAGTGAGTTAAGGGTGGTGATTTTTCCGATCTTCCAGATCAACAGATGTACAGACCTGCTAGTGCCTGAGCTTCAAGATGGGTGTGGCGGGCACTGCTGCAGTATTCACTCACTCATTCCCTCGACCGCTGGGGTCGTTGGGGGGGACATGAGGACGATGTCATCGCTCGCCACGCCGTTCTGTTGGCAGCTGTCGTGAGGAGATCTGGCATCGTCATTTTGGTCCATTCCTTGACGTTGTCGGACCAGCTCTTTCTCTGCCGCCCCCGTCTGCGCCCTCCCTCTACAGTCCCTTGCAGGATGGTTTTGAAGAGGGTGTTATGTCGTATGACGTGACCAAACCATGCCATCTTCCGTATGACAGCTGATCTTGGCTGGCTAGCTGCTGTATGCACATGTCAAATGATCGGTATAAGAGCAAGCCCGGCGCTTCCTTTTTTGGGGGGAAGTGTCTGGGTTTGTTCCAATGTACCTTTTATTTACCTGTGCGCTTGCTGAATTGGTAGCGTAAGCAGCATTGGCTTGAAGTTATGTACCGTGTGTGTGGAGATAGTTACCGCTCTTTTACTATTTGTTAATTATTCGATCTCCTGGCCTCATTGTTTATTAATTTCGAGCATTTGCGAGATAGCTTTCAGGGCGTTTACAAGCTAGCTCACAGTACATGCACACAGACACACACATAACATCCCCATCCTGAAACACAACCTTGATTTCACGTTCACCAGGTTCCAGATTTGAAGGAGAATGCAAGTAAAGCCTCCGTTTTTTTTTTTGTTTTTTTTCCGTTTTTTTTCCCCAAGACCTTTACAAATTGCTGTGGAATCCTCCTGGAGCCTACAGCGTTCTACCAGTGTCGGCGATGTGTGAAAGGCGTTGTCTGACACTGAGTGAGTGATGTCTCTCTCTTGCTTGTTCTTTGTGCATCTCTCTCTCTCTGTTCGTCTCTAGACGTTGACTATTCTTCTTCCTCTTCTTCTTCTTCTTCCTCTTCTTCTTCTTCGGTGTCCCCCTCCTCCTCCTCCTTCTTCTTCTTCTTCTTCTGTGTCTTCTTCTGTGTCTTCTTCTTCTTCTTCTGTGTCTTCTTCTTCCTCTTCTTCTTCTTCCTTCTCTTCTTCTTCTGTATCTATATAATAGACTATTCCAGTTACTATTCTTATTCGTCGTTCTTATTATTTTATTTTATTTCATTTTATTTCTTTATTTCTATGTTTTGTGTCGTTCTTTATTTTTTTATGTTTTGTGTCGTTAAATGGGCAGAATTGTAAAAAGGCCTTTACTGTGCCTAATTCTTTACCCATTAAAGATCCAATCAATCAATCAATCTTCTTCTTCTTCTGTGTCTTCTTCTTCTTCTTCTTCTTCTTCTTCTTCTTCTTCTTCTTCTTCTTCTATGTCTTCTTCTTCTTCTTCTCCTTCTTCTTCTGTGTCTTCTTCTTCTTCTGTGTCTTCTTCTTCTTCTGTGTCTTCTTCTACTTCTTCTTCTTCTTCTGTGTCTTCTTCTTCTTCTTCTTCTTCTTCTTCTTCTTCTTCTTCTTCTTCTTCTTCTTCTTCTTCTTCTTCTTCTTCTTCTTCTTCTTCTGTGTCTTCTTCTTCTTCTCCTTCTGTGTCTTCTTCTACTTCTTCTACTTCTTCTTCTTCTTCTTCTTCTTCTGTGTCTTCTTCTTCTTCTTCTTCTGTGTCTTCTTCTACTTCTTCTTCTTCTTCTTCTTCTGTGTCTTCTTCTTCTTCTTCTTCTATGTCTTCTTCTACTTCTTCTTCTTCTTCTGTGTCTTCTTCTTCTTCTGTGTCTTCTTCTACTTCTTCTTCTTCTTCTTCTGTGTCTTCTTCTACTTCTTCTTCTTCTTCTTCTGTGTCTTCTTCTACTTCTTCTTCTTCTGTGTCTTCTTCTTCTTCTTCTTCTTCTGTGTCTTCTTCTTCTTCTGTGTCTTCTTCTTCTTCTTCTTCTTCTTCTTCTTCTTCTTCTGTGTCTTCTTCTTCTTCTTCTTCTGTGTCTTCTTCTTCTTCTTCTTCTTCTTCTTCTTCTTCTTCTTCTTCTTCTTCTTCTTCTTCTGTGTCTTCTTCTTCTTCTTCTTCTGTGTCTTCTTCTTCTTCTTCTTCTTCTTCTGTGTCTTCTTCTGTGTCTTCTTCTTCTTCTTCTTCTTCTTCTTCTGTGTCTTCTTCTTCTTCTTCTTTTT
>NC_134893.1:69551173-69553673 GCF_041734735.1 Babylonia areolata | reverse complement strand
GTAGAGCATTGAAACGACGAGAAACTTGACCTTTGGGAACTGCTTGTTTGCCGGGCGAGACGTGTTTTAGTCTGGGTGGTGGTGGTGGGGGGGAGAGGTGCGGGAGGCGGGGAAGGGTGGGGGTGGTTGGGGTGTGTGTGTGGGGGGGGATAGAGGGGGTGGTGTTGGTGTGTATGCAGGGTGAAATGGATGTCTAAGAAAGGGGTGAGATTTTTGAAGGGAAGGGGGAGTTAGGTAGGGTGGTGGTGAATGGTGGAAACTGGGAGATCGGTATCGCAAGGCAAGAAGTTTTACTTCACGTGCTCATATTGGGGGTATTGAAGCGTTATAAATATGTATCTTTCACACACACACACACACACACACACACACACGCACGCACGCACGCACACACACACACACACACACACACACACACGCGCACACACACACACACACACACACACACACACACACACACACACACACACACACACACCAAAGAAACAAACAAAAAGAGTGATACGAAAAAGAATGGGAAAAAAACCCATTGAAACAAACCCGTTAATACACAAGGAGCACGTGTTTTTTTTCATTACCAATAGAGAGAAAAAAAAATCTTTTTCCTGACCAGCAGTCAAAATCGTAACAAAAAGAACTACGTACATAAGAACAACATAGGATCTAAGTTTTGACAGTACATATATATATATATATATATATATATATATATATATATATATATATATATATATATATATTTTGTCTCTCCAGAGAACAAAAAGTAGAATTTAATGGAGTTGGGGCAGGTTCTACGATATCTAGAAAGTGTTTGATTCTTGAAAAAAAACAACAAAAACAAAAACAACAACAAAAACAAGAAAACGAAACACAGACACAAACACACAGACACACACACACACACACACACACACACACACACACACACACACACACACACACACACTCACCCCCTCCCACAACAACAACACAACAAACAAACAACAACAAAGATAACAAACAAACAGGGCACACACACACACACACACACACACACACACACACACACACACACACACACACACACACACACACACACACACACACACACACACACACACACAACTTGTGAAACTCGTCAACGATGTCGTATGCTGAGCGCTTGGACTCGATGAGACCTCACTAAGTTGTAGCCGTAGATATACCCTGCATGTGGTTGTGGTGCCAAGACTGCCACAGCGCAGCAGCAGCAGCAGCAGCAACAGCAGCAGCAGCAACAGCAGCAACAGCAGCAGCAACAGCAGCAGCAGCAACAACAAGAACAACTGATTTCTTGGCTTCATTTTCATGAAGTTATTTACACTGAAATAAAAAAAAAAATCTGGAAAAAAAAAATCGTTAGGTGTTGTTGAATAAAAATATAAAAGACACGTCTCTCCTCTCTGTCTCTGTCTCTCGTTCCCCATTTCATTTTTGTGTGTCCTAAATACGGTCATATCCGCCAGGAATATATTACAGATTTCATAAATATCAATGACAATACATTGCTTCCTATTCTACAAACCCCATGTGTTACCTCCCAGAGAAATCTTGCTATGTACACTTATTATGCCTTAAAATTTAGAGACGAATTTACACAATGAATGAATTAGTATAACTATAAACATGATGAGTACGAACATGCTAGGTATTTTTCATCCAGTTATCGGTTACTCACGTACAGTACACCTTCTTTTTTTTCTTTTTTTCTTTGTGTGTGTGTGTGTGTGTGTGTGTGTGTGTGTGTGTGTGTGTGTGTGTGTGTGTGTGTGTGTGTGTGTGTGTGTGTGTGTGTGTGAAGAGCGATCGAATTGCCCCTTTGTATATCCCCCACCCCTTTGTATATGGGCCGGTGGCCTTCACAATTAAACCTGTGTCAGTTTCTCTTTCTCTTTGTAATGAATATGACGAGTGTTTTATTGTCCACATTCAAGCTTGTTTCTTTGTGTTGTTTCACTGAGTTATATTTACAATGTTCTTGTGAACCCTTTCACTTGCGGCCGAGGCCTAATTGTCAATACACACCCTCGTCCCTGAAAACTGAGTATGGCTGCCTACAACGGTCATACACGAAAAAGCCCACTCGTGTACACACGAGTGAACGTGGGAGTTGTAGCCCACGAACGAAGAAGAATTCTGTTTCTCTCTCTCTCTCTCTGCCTCTGTCCATCTGTCTGTCTGTCTGTCTGCCTGCCTGCCTGCCTGCCTCTTTCTCTGTCTGTCTGATGTTAGGAGATCATTTAATTATTTATTTACTTAGTTATTTATTTTTACCATTTACGAGGACAATTTACGACAGTGATATTTTAGGAAAGACCATGGAGCTTCCGAAGAGAATGATTCATTTTATCCGCCTCTCCAAACAAACCCAAAGGAAATTATTAATAAATAACTTTGGACTGAAATAAACAAACGGAATGGCCAACAACGATGGATCACAATAATATTATTCATTTTTCACCCCACCCTCTTGAACGAATGA
>NC_134893.1:69456173-69546173 GCF_041734735.1 Babylonia areolata | reverse complement strand
GTTGGTTTGCTGTTATAGTTGTTAGTTTTTCATTAGAAATATGTTATATTGTTATGATTTTTTGTTTATTTTTTAAACAAAACTTAAATCAATAATTTTCACACACACACACACTCACACTCACACTTTCACTTACTCGTATGCGTACACAGTAATTCCCCCCACCCCTCCTCCCACTCGATTTTTTTCCTTCCCTCGTCTAATGTCACTTACAGTGAAAAGACGTTAAACTAAAGAACGAACACACACACACACACACACACACACACACACACACACACACATACACCGCACAAACACAACACACACACAGACAGACACACACACACACACACACACACACACACACACACACACAGGCTTTCACTCACTCGAAACACATCAAGGCGGGTATCATGGAAAAAAAAAAGTTTATAAAGACAGCCAAAAGGTGATAGAACCAGTCTGGTTTCTTGGTTAATTAAGAATTTATATGGAAACGGGACGATGTTTTATTTCGGCAAATTTATACAGTTGAAGCACCGTTACAGAATCTGTTAGGCGTTGGCCTTGTGATCCAGCGTTTATCAGTGGTCAGTGTTCGAGGCCCCGATATGCCATGGTGGTGTCCTTGGGGGAACCCCCCCCCCCCCCTCCAGCCCCCCTCGCCCGCCCCCTCCCACATATTGATTTTTTTTTGTTTTGATGTGGATACTTATATAGCGCCTATCCTCGGTCAGAGACCAAGCTCTAAGCGCTTTACATACACGGGGACATTTGCACCACAGGCTGCCTACCTGGGTAGAGCCGACTGACGGCTGCCACTGGGCGCTCATCATTCGTTTCCTGTGTCATTCAATCAGATTTCAGACGCACACACATACACACTCAGACAGACATGTAACATTTTACGTGTATTACCGTTTTTTTTATATTTATTTATTTACCCCGCCATGTAGGCAGCCATACTCCGTTTTCGGGGGTGCTGGGTATATTCTTGTTTCCATAACCCACCGAACACTGACTTGGATGACAGGATCTTTAACGTGCGTATTTGATCTTCTGCGTGCGCATACACACGAAGGGGGTTCAGGCACTAGCAGGTCTGCACATATGTTGACCTGGGAGATCGGAAAAATCTCCACCCTTTACCCACCAGGTGCACCGAGATTCGAACCCAGGACCCTCAGATTGAAAGTCCAGCGCTTTGACCATTCGGCTGTTGCACCCGATTTTTCCTTATCCACCCAGATGTGACTGGGTTCCTGACGGTGATATCCACATTTCTTCCCCGGTGATCTTTCCGTTCAGATTCTTTCCGAAGACGGAAAATTGTAAATTAATTTGAATAGCGTTGAAATATATCATATATCATCATTGTTGTCTTTTTATTTTATTTATTTATTTATTTTTGATATCTATTTATTTATTTCATTTTCATTATTACTATTATTTTCTTTTAATTTATATTTTTTTAAATTTATTTATTTTATTTTATTTTATTTTATTTCATTTATTTTTTCTCAAGGCCTGACAAACCGCGTTGGGTTACGCTGCTGGTCAGGCATCTGCTTGGCAGATGTGGTGTAGCGCATATGGATTTGTCCGAACGCAGTGACGCCTCCTTGAGCTACTGAAACTGAAACTGAAATATATACTCTGCATTTCTTCCCCTGTCAAGAGACGCAAAGAAGGCCAGTCAGAGAGTGGAGGGGACGAAATGTGGAGAATATTATAATGTTTTCAACCAGTTTTCAACTTTTTTTTGGTCTTGTAAACGGAAAAGTGCAAGGGAAGAAGTGTGGATATTGCCTACCTGGCTGGTTGGGGAAGGTTAAAACGACTGGGCCCCGCCTTTTTATGCTCAATCCTAGACACAGTGGATATGAGTTCACTTCCCCGATGGACGTAAAATGCTTGTGGGATCTTTAACCTTAATGGGAATATCGACAGACAGACAGAGAAAGAGAGAGAGAGAAAGAGAGAAGAGAGAGAGAGGGGGGATGGGGTGGGGTAGGGTGGGGTGGGGGGCATTATCCACATTTCTTCCCCTCCACTCCTCAGTGTGACTAACGGAGCGCACATCCATGCCTTGTGGATACGACTCATTCCGTCTTGAGGGGATAAACTGTCGATACACACACACACACACACACACAGACACACACACACACACACACATACACACGCACGCACACAGACACACACACACATACACACAGACACACACACGCACAAACACACACACACAGATGCAAATTTAATGCAGGAACCGGTTATTGGAGGAAATTTGCGTTGAAGTTATTTTTTTTCACCTGTTTCTACACGATTTTACTTTACTCAATTTTCATATTCGACATTTCATTTGAATCGCTACCACTTTGGCATATCAGAAATAGAGACGAAACCTCCAAGATTAAAATGGAAATTTAGAGAATGATGATGAAATTGCTAAGCTCACGAAGAGGATACAAATGGGGAAATGCTGAGTTTAAAAAACAAACAGAAAAACCAACCAACTTTTTTTTAATGACGGTTGCGCCTGCGAGAAACTTGAAACTTTTGATTCATGAATTTATTGAAATGAAATTTGTTGTCTCTCCCGAACAGTTCCTCCCTCTCCGCCCTTCCTCCAACACCCGTGGATTTTATTATTATTATTATTTTTTTTTATTGATTAAAAAAAAAGTTTCAATAAATAGCAATTATTCAAAATAGCTCTCCCTCTCCACCCTCCTCCCCCCTCCTCCCGCTCTCTCTGCCTCTCCTTTCCTCGTGCACGTGCTCTCAGTCCACCCACACACAAATCCATACACACACGCGCGTGCATACATTATTATGATTTTTTTTATTTTTTTTTATGATGTTTTGGATCAGGAAAGAGAAATCGAAAGAAAATGCCCCCGAAAACGGAGTATGGCTGCCAACATGGTGGGGGTAAAAATGGTCATGCATGTAAAAGCCCATTCGTTAACATACAAGTACTTGAACGTGGGAGTTGCAGCCCACGAACGAAGAAGATGATGATGATGATGATGATGAAGAAGAAGAAAGAAACGATAGGGTTGCACAAACATCCAAGATGATATTTATCTTCAAAAACTAATGCAGCCGAATACCCACCCCCCCCTCCAACCCCCCGCACTCATCCCCATGCCAGAAAATGTGAGTCATTATACCAATATAGAAATAATTGTCCAGTGTCCGTGTGCGTTTTCTTTCGATTTCTTATCCCTGATTCGCGCGCGCGCTTGTGTGTGTGTGTGTGTGTGTGTGTGTGTGTGTGTGGGTGGGTGGATGTGTGCTTCTGTTGTTCTGGTGATATCTATATATCTATGTAAAAATTTATATATATATATATATATATATATATATATATATACACGCACGATGATATACCTACATATGATATACATATATACATGATAGACACAAATATACACACTCTGTCTGCCTGTCTCTTTGTATGTCTCTGTGTCTGTCTCTGCCTCTGTCTCTGTCTGTCTGTCTGTCTGTCTGTCTCTCTCCCTCTCTCTCGTATCGGTAACCTCAAAGCTGAAAAATGTTCAGGTCCTGAGAAAATCATCAATGCAATATTGAATCATGTGGATGAATCAGTAACATATTTTCTTGTTGCGTATTTTAATAAGTTGTTTGATTTGGGATGTTTTCCAACTGAATGATCCAAGTCAATTATTGTACCAATTCACAAGAAAGGAGATGTCAATCAGCCTGACAACTACCGAGGTATAGCTTGTAACTAGTTCTGTTAGTAAGGTTTACACACATGTTTTGAATAGAAGACTTACAAAGTGGGCACAAAAAAGAGAGAAAATAATAAAACAAGTAGGTTTTCGAACAGGTTATAGCACTGTTGATCATATATTTACACTGTATGCCACAGTACAGATAATTTTACTGAAGAATACCAAGTTATATGTCGCCTTTGTTGACTTTAAAAAAGCTTTCGATTGGATTCATCGTACTACATACATTATGGGCAGTTCTGAGGAAAAATGGCGTTAAAGGTAAATTATATCATGCTCTTAGAGGTATTTATGATACTGTACTGGCCTCTGTTCGTGACAAGTGTTATTCTGACTTTTTTGAATGTCCCACAGATGTTAAACAAGGTTGTTTACTAAGTCTCCAGTTATTTTCCTTCTTCATTAATGAACTGGCTGTCGAATTGTCAAAGACAGGTAAGCATGGTGTCCAGTTAATTCCAGGTGCTGTTGAAATTTTCTTGTTATTTGCTGATGATGTGATTTTGTTGTCTGACACTTATAGGTCTCCAGAATCAGCTCAACAGTCTAAAACGTGAAGCAGATAGTTTGTACTTAACAGTTAATCTCGATAAGACAAATGTTATAGTTTTCAGAAAGGGTGAGTGTTTATCTGCAAGAGAAAGATGGTATGGAAATGATAGAAATGGTGAAGTAAAAGTAACAAATTCATACAAATATCTAGGAATGTATTTCACAACAAAACTGAGTATTACTACTGCTTTATCAGAGGCTAGTAAAAAAAGGGAAAAGGGGGGTGTCACTAAAAAAATAAATACTATAGGCAGATATGTTTTGGACATTGTTTGACACACAGATCGAACTAGTCTTGACAAATGCAGCTGAAGTCTGGAGCCTAGAAGAAGAAGAAAAACAAATTGAAACAGTTCACAAATTCGCTATTAAAAGATTTCTGAGCCTTCCCATGCATGCATCAAATAAATTAGTACATGGAGAAATCGGTAGATATCCTCTGTATATTAGAACATCAGTTAAATGCATCAGATACTGGTTGAGGTTTCTCAAGCAGCCTATGTCGAGACTGAGCAGACAAGTATATGAGATGCTCATAATGCAAAACGAGTCTGGTCGTACCAACTGGCTGTCAAATCTGTACAACATTTTGTGTCGAAATGGTCTTGGCATTGTGAGCAATGGCGCTGGTTATGAATATGCTTTTTTGTTGAATTAAAAATTACTTATTACCTGTTATATGCCAAACTGGCATTCAGAGGTAGATCATAATGATAAATATAGATGGTTTTATTCTTTTAAAAACATTTTCCAAGCAGAAAAATACCTCACTTTCATTACAAACAAATGGCATAGAGATAATTAGATTTCGATTAAGAGTAAGTTGATTGAGGAACTGTAGGCAGCGGTTTCTACGTGAAACAGAACTAGATGCTGTCTGCCCGTCTTGTGAAATGGAAACCGAAAATGAACTTCATTTTTTGTTCCACAGCTCAGCATATAAGGATATTCGTCGTAATTGTGATGTTTTAGAATCAGCTTGTCAAATTCCTGACCAAACACGTGCAGTAAATGTTTTATCCCGTAGTGATGAAAATGTAATACAAGATGTGGCAGAAATACATTGCGCAAGCAATGCAAATTAGATAAAAAAAAAGAGAAACTTATTTAGCAACTGTGATTTAATATCAGTGATTGAATCTTCAAGATTGTTCGTTGTTCTTTTGTGCGCGCGCGCGCGCGCGTGTGTGTGTGTGTGTGTGTGTGCTGCGGGGGGGGGGAGTGGGGGTTCGGCGGGGGAGAAAGAGAGGGGGAGGGGAGGGGGAGAAAGAGGGAGGGAGGAAGGGAAAGTGTGAGGGCGTTATCTGAGCTTGCGGGAACGTATACAGGCTTTGCTTACGCGAGTACGTGCGTGTTTTGCGTGCGGGTACGTACATGTTTTGCTCTGGGGTATGTGTATGGCCTAGTGGAGTGATGGCCTGGAGGTAACGCGTCCGCCTGGGAAGCGAGAGAATCTGAGCGCGCTGGTACGAATCACGGCTCGGGCGCCGATATTTTCTCCCCCTCCACTAGACCTTGAGTGGTGGTCTGGACGCTAGTCATTCGGATGAGACGATAAACCGAGGGCCCGTGTGCAGCATGCACTTAGCGCACGTAAAAGAACCCACAGCAACAAAAGGGTTGTTCCTGGCAAAATTCTGTAGAAAATTGCACTAAGATAGGAACAACAAATCAAACTGCACGCAGGAAAAAATACAACAACAACAAAAAAATAAAGGGTGACGCTGTAGTGTAGCGACGCGCTCTCTCTGGGGAGAGCAGCCCGAATTTCACACAGAGAAATCTGTTGTGATAAAAAGAAATACAAATACAAATATGTTGTGCTTACAAGTACATGCCTGTTTTGCTTGCAGGTACATGCATGTTTATGTGATGGTGAGACGGAGAAGTGAGATGCTGGAGAGAGTTGCGTGTGCCAGTTTCTTGAATTGTGCTCACGATTGTCAATGCCCCCTTGTCCGAAGGGCTTCATTGCTGAATGGACATCAACTCTCTCCATACGAACGGCGAAAGAGACGACGTTAACAGCGTTTCACCCCAATTACCACCATCAAAATATTGCAAGCGGAAGGCTCTTATACTGAAGAGGTGAATGTTGACAAAGAATACCACAATTCTGACGACGGAGGCTAAAGGTTGGGTCATTGAGACACCCACTGGACATCCGAGGGGTCTGTGCAGAGGAGAAGAGAGGACTGGCCGTACTGAGTGAGTTAAAATAAATGTCATTGTCATTCTCTCTCTTTCATATATATATATATATATATGGCAGGTTTGTCAGTACAACACATCAACCTGTTGCGAGAAACGGAGCGTGATAGATCGGAAGTTCGAAAAAAAAGAATAGGAAAAAAAAAAGTATTAAAAAGTTAGCAGTCTGGCTTTCCCAACTCTAAATGATCAGACATTGAACCCTTCCCTTATATTTTTATATTCCACGTTCGCATGCGGGCTTTAGCTCCCGATATCGCGTTCGCGCGCGCGCTCGCGCACAAACACACACACACACACAGTAACACACGCACACTGCACGCACGCACACACACAAGCACACACACACGCGCGTGGGCACACAACACACACACACACGCAAACACACAAACACACACACTCTTTCTCTCTCTCTCTCGCTCTCTCACGCATAATTTACACACGTATGCACATGGAAGCGTGTACGTTTTGCTGATTCGATTTCGATCCGAAACGTATCGTATCCATAACCAAGAAGAACCGACAGACAAGCAATTCTTTGCATGGCCAGGTTTTAATCTCCAGTTATGGGGTGTCATCGGAGACTGGGCGTCTGCACGACTACAAAAAGTGATTTATTGTGACACGCGCACGTGCAAGGCGCGCGCGCATGCACCCACGCACGCGCACGCGCACACACACACACACACACACACACACACACACACACACACACACACACACACACACTCACTCACTCACTCACTCACTCACTCACTCACTCACTCACTCACTCACTCTCTCTCTCTCTCTCTCTCTCTCTCTCTCTCTCTCTCTTACGAACAAACGCACGGCCGCACTCACTAACACATACACCCACGCACGCACGCTCACAGACATATATAGACACGGACGCACGCGTGCACACACACACACACACACACACACACACACACACACACATACACACACACACGCACACCCATACACACACACGCACGCACATACACACACACGCACGTGAGTGTGCGCATGATGCGAGCGCGCGCTGTAACTATTTTGATAGAAACCATAATTGATAAAGCATTGCTGATGTGCAGTCAGAAGCCTTTAGCAGTGGACTACATTGAAGGACATGGGAACGGGAAGAAAAATGCACGAGCTTTTCGGACGTTTTTACCCTGTACATTCCGCTGTGTACGTGTACATGCGCATTCTTCTTATCCACCTCCTCGTTATTTATCGTGATGATGATGATTGTTATTATTTTCATAACCAGCATTATCATTTATTCATTGACTTATACTTTTAAAGTTACCTTTATTACTTTCACTATCTCCCTGCCGAGAGCAGCCAGCCCGATTTTTACACAGAGAAATATGTTTTGACAAAAGACTACTACAACACGACACGATCCGTTGCGATACGATACAGGACAATACAGTACAGTACAATACAATACAATACAATACAATACAATACAGTTGTATTCTCTCGTTTTTATTTTTCAGCCCAGAGGTAGCCTGCATCATAAGGTTGACCCCGAATTTGGCGTGGATGACGAAGTTACACGTTGACGTCATGAAATGTTACACGTTGATGTCATGAAGCAAATACTACGTTTACGTCATGAAGCAGTTACATGTTGACGTCAATAAGCCGTCACGCGTCGACGCCAAGAAACAGTTTTACGTTGACGTCATGAAGAGTTACACGTTGACGTCATGAAAAAAATGACACGTTGACGTCATGAAGAGTTACACGTTGACGTCATGAAGCAGTTCGATGCTGACGTCAATAAGAAGTTCCACGTTGACACCATGAAACAGCTCCATGATGACGTCATGAAACAACCAACTGCCTGTGACAAGGTAAGGTTCAGTGCAACCCGACAAGACAGCTGAAGCGAACGATAGCAGGTTAGTGAATGTTGTCTTGTCTTTTGTCTTGTCTTGTCTTGGCAAGCCCTTCCTTGCCCTGCCCTGTCTTGTCCTGTTCTGCCTTGCCCTATCCTGTCCTATATATATATATATATATATATATATATATATATATAAAACAACATACACCTTTCAAAAGCAGGGTCATTTGTAAGTTAAATTCGTCTTATCATTTATAAGGCGCCTTTCCATGTAAAACGTGCCGAGTTGCGTTGCACAGTGTAAGAATCGGCGTGTAGAAATATGCATTTAAACACACACACACACACACACACACACACACACACACACACCACCACAACCACCACCACCATCACCACCAACAAAAACACAAAAAAGCAACAACAAAAAAAAACAAACAAAAAAAACAAACCAAAAAACGATCGAAAACTAAGATGAAAAACCATGCACAAACATCCAACTAAACACTGAAAACACTGATTGATGTGCGCGCGCACACACACACACACACACGCGCACGCACACACACACACACACAGAACGCACATCTTTCAAACGCGAGGTCATTCACGAGTTCAGTCATTTTGTTTCTAATGCAAAGGATGATGTTCTCGTGATGAAATCACGCGTCACACACACAGTTGAATAAAATGTTTGACATTAACCCCTTCATGACCTGTGGAACACGAAGCCGTCACGATCCGTTTTCATTTTGTTGTGTACAGTTCAGGTGCGCTCACTAACGCGCGTACCGATACACTACAAACAATAGTAATATAAACATTGCAGGAAACCGAATAAAAAGGTGGAATGTTAACCCTTCGATAGCCGAACCTTGATAAAAAAAATCAGTTGGGCTTGAGTCAGAAGAAG
The DNA here is from genome assembly GCF_041734735.1 of Babylonia areolata. Lineage (NCBI taxonomy): Eukaryota > Metazoa > Mollusca > Gastropoda > Neogastropoda > Buccinidae > Babylonia > Babylonia areolata. Next base: position 69,536,911 of record NC_134893.1, on the reverse strand, counting down.
CGCAGCCACTGCGGTTTAAAAAAAAAAAAAAAAAAAAAAATATATATACATAAATATATATATATTATTAGTATTATTATTTTTTTTAATCCTGATTAATTATGTCATTGAAATCACACACACGTCACGGAAATGACGTATCTGAGTTGTGTCGTGTGCCTGTCTGACGGAAGAATGTCACTATGACGATGGTCGTTTGTGTGGATGCAGTGTCGGATCAGCGTGTCTTCGGCAATGGCCTTTTCCTCCAAGGAACCAACCGTTTTTAAGGGAGGGAAGCTGCAAGGGGTGAATAAGAAGAAAAAAAAAAAAAGCCTCAACCAAACATGATGGACTGACAGCATTGCAGAATGGACAGGGAAACTGTTTGCAGGGACACGGGCTTTGGAGACACATGGGGGTGTGTGGGGGTGGGTGTGTGGATGTGCATGGGTGTGTGTGGTGGTGTGTGGGGGGGGTCGGGTGAACAGATCTTCTTTGTGATGCCCCAGTAATTCTTCACTGTGATAAGGGGTGGGGGATGTGTGTGTGTGTGTGTGGGGGGGGTGATAAGAAGTGGGGGGGTGGACGGGGGGATGGTGGGGGACGGGGGGAGGGGGGGGAGACAGAGAGAGAGTGCGTGCGGTGTGTGTGTGTGTGTGTGTGTGTGTGTGTGTGCGTGTGTGTGAGTATTGGTGCGTGTGTGTGTGTGTGTGTGCGTGCGTGTGTGCGTGCGTGCTTAGGCCTTACGATATCACCATGGGAGATGAGAGATTCGTCTGGACGAAGCCTTGTTGACAATACAGACGCTGGTTCCTTGACCTGTCTGCTCTGGTGGTGGCTCGCACTGAACAGCTCACCATGGAGACGGCGGTTGTCAGGGACGCTGGCTTTGACCCGCTTGGGAAGACATCACAGTCACCATGGGAACGCGACTCTGTGTCTGGGTGTGGAACCCTTGTGATGCTAGTAACTCCCCCCTCCACCTTCTCACCCTCTCTCACCCTTATACAGTTGTGAGGTTTATCAGGACTTTTTTCGTTTCAGTTCGTGGGCTGCAGCTTCCACGTTCACTTGCATCTGCGGGTGGCCTTTTCCGTAAATGGCCGTTATTACCTCGCCATTTAGGCAACCGTACTCCGCTCTCGGCGGCAGTGCATGTAGGGTGTGTTCGTGTTTTCGGTCGTTCTTTGACACTGATTTCAGGGCCTTTAACATCATGCGAATTTGATCTGCTGCACATTGTGTGTGTGTGTGTGTGTGTGTGTGTGTGTGTGTGTGTACGCACGAAGGGGATTCAGTCATTAGCAGGTCTGGTTTCAGGACCTTGAATATGCGTATTTGATCTTCTGCACGTGTGTGCGCACGGAGGAGGTTCAGTCACTAGCACGTCTTCAAATCAATACGTTTAACCTTTGAGATCGGGGGGGGGGAAGAAAAAAAGATTCCGTATTCTTAAACCCACCAGGCGCAGCGATCGGAATTCGAACCCAAGACCCGAGGATTGAAAGTCAGGTACCCCCGAAAACGGAGTATGGCTGCCTACATGGTGGGGTAAAAAAAACACCACACACACACCCAAAACGGTCAGACACGTAAAAGCCCACTCGTGTACATGCGAGTGAACGTGGGATTTGCAGCCCACGAACGCAGAAGAAAATCACGTAGGTCTTACCACTTGATTGTCGCACCCGTTGAGCAACGTATCTGATGACAGAACTGACTGTAGTGGTGGTAGATCAGGAGAGGGGGGAAATGAGAGGGGGGAGTGGGGAGGAGAGGGGCGGGGGGCAGGGGAAGGGGGTGGTAGGCCCCGTCTGACTTGACAGAACTGACCATGAAGAGAGCGAGGTTGTGTGTGTGTGTGTGTGTGTGTGTGTGTGTTAGAGACAGAGATAGATAGATAGATAGAGAGAGAGAGAGAGAGAGAGAGAGAGAGAGAGAGAGAGAGTGTGTTCATAGTATCAGGGATGAAATTGAGCGGAAGAGGAGAAAGGGGGTCGTATGTGAGACGGCAAAAACCCCACAAAACCACACATCCAAAAAACAAAACAACCACCACACACACACACACACACACACGTACACACACACGTACACACACACACACACACACACACACACACACTTACACACACACACACACACAAAACACACACACACACACACACAATCCTGACCATGATCAGAAACTTGCCGCGGTGTGTGTGCACAGTACCGGAGTGTTTGATCTGATCAACACACGACCATAGAACGTGGTGGGCCACGCGGAGACTGCACCCTGCTGACAGTATAGTAGTATTTGAACTATTTGACGACGACGACGACGACACTGTTGACCGAGTGGAAGGGGGAAGATGATGATGATGATATGATGACTGCTGTGTGAGAGGCTGTGCGCGGCTTTTTTCCTGGGACGGGTAATGGCTGCGAGTCAATGTTGCCTCTCGCCTCCCTTTCCACACATATACACACACATGCACGAACACGCATGCACGCGTGCGCGCGCGCGCACACACGAACACGGGCACACACTCGCGCGCACACACATACACACACACACACACACTAATAAGGTTCAGGTCCCACCGATGTCCGGTCATCTTCTCTTTGATGTTGCTTGCTCTTAGATGTTCTTAGATGTTGCCGTTTCTTTGTAATTTCTTAGATGTTGCCGTGTCTCATATGCTGTTTGATGTGTCAGTTTCTCAGATGTTGCCACTTCTGAGACGTTGCCGCCTAATAGTTACTCATACTGCCATGTCTTAGATATTGCCGTTATATTAGATGTAGCCGTCTCTCATGCGTTGAACCTCTCGCATGTTGCCGTCTGTCAAATGTTGCCGACCCTGAACTGTTGCCGTCACTTAGACGTTGTCATTCTCTTTGATGTTGCCATTCTCGTTGGTGTTGCTGCCTCTCAGATGTTGCCAGTTGTTAGATGTTGCCGCCCCTGTTCTCCTTGATGCTGCTGCCTCACTGACGTTGCTGCCCTTTCAGATGTTGGCGCCTCTTCGATGCTGCATACTCAACGCAGGGACATACCTTGTGGTGTGATTATATATCCAGTACGAACGTGTGAAAGAAGTTTTGGGGGTTGGAGGGAGGGAGGGAGGGGGGTGGAGAAGGGGGGGGGGGAAGGATGGGACCAATCTGTCATATAAAAACAAACATCTCTTTCGGGGAATGTAGTTCAGTTATTACCTTTGTTTTCTAACGTCCTTCAAAATGCGTATTCACACTTATAATTCAGGACGCGCTGTGGCATAATCCGTTTAGTTTCGGGGACTTACGATCCCACATTCACCAGTGATCTGAGTGTCGATGCTCCGTTTCTGCGTCATGCTGTGTCCTTGTGAAGGGCACATTACTCCCGATTTTCCTCACTCCACGCATGTGTGAATTAGGTGCTCGACTTCTTCCGGTTGGGAGAGTTTAAAACGGCGGAAGGAGAGGGACACTTCCTGTGCCAAGACCCAGACACGGTGGGTGGCATTTCACTGCTCCGATGGCTCGCTCTAAAAGGCTACGGAGACAGGATCCTTACATGCCGTGGTGATGGTGATCGTCTGGTGCGAAGCGTCAAGGATGTGCGTGGGGCCGCCCAGCCTCTCGACACCACTCGCGCCATCTGGCGTGCGACAGTGAGTCTCGTCACGTTGTTCAGGGGGAACAACCAGCAGCCCCCAGCTGCAGGCTGGTGTGGGTCAAAGTTTTGCCGTGGTCGGGGACTTGGCCTTTGTTTTTTTGTTTTTTTTCTTGTCGTTTAGTTCTCAAGTAGATTCCTTTCCATGCGGTGCCACCCTCAGCGTGTGTGCGTGTGCGTGTGCGCGTGTGCTCAGATTCTCCTCTCATGAGCCAGAGCGTGTGTGCACAAAAACACAACGTAAATGCACAACAGAAGTTATGTAAACGTAAATAATAATTTATTCAAAAAGCATCAAATCTTGTGCGGAAATGAACCGAAGAGCTTTGACACCCAGCCTTGTCACAAATGTTTTGCTCTGAAACAAGGGATGAAAAACACAATTGAATAGTCAAGTTGAGAGAGAGAGAGAGAGAGAGAGAGAGAGAGAGAGAGAGAGAGAACTCAGAACTCAAAATGATTTGGAGAGAGAATGAATTAATGAATGAATCTATTTTCAAACGGTGAAGACACTAGCATTTTGGCCGACTTACACATCTGCCGTTGTTCTAAGAGACACACAGACACACACGCAGAGAGAGAGAGAGAGAGAGAGAGAGAGAGAGAGAGAGAGTTTACATGCATGAATTCTTTAACCACCCTTTTTTTTCCCCTTCTTCCTTTTCCCACATCAACCTTGTTTTTTTTTCATTATTCTTTTTTCGGGGGTGGGGGTGTGTGTAGCGGGGGGTGTAGGGTGTGTGTGTATGTGTGAAAGAGAGAGGAGAGAGAGAGAGAGAATCATTGTTTTCAGATACATTGAGAAAGGCTGAAAAGACGGAACGGGAAAATGCGAATTGGACCAACTCCGTGAATACCAACCCACATAGTGTGGACAGAGAGACAGAGAGATGTGTTCTCCCGAGTTATCGGTCGGCTGGCTTATAAGCAACGCAGTTTGATTTGAGTTGATTTGAGTTGAGTTGGACGGAGGGATGGAGTTGTGTAGGAAGGGAGGGGTTTGTTTGTTCTTCTTCTGCGTTCGTGGGCTGCAACTCCCACGTTCACTCGTATGCACACGAGTGGGCCTTTACGTGTATGACCGTTTTTACCCCGCCATGTAGGCAGCCATACTCCGTTTTCGGGGGTGTGCATGCTGGGTATGTTCTTGTTTCCATAACCCACCGAACGCTGACATGGATTACAGGATCTTTAACGTGCGTATTTGATCTTCTGCTTGCATATACACACGAAGGGGGATCAGGCACTAGCAGGTCTGCACATACGTTGACCTGGGAGATCGTAAAAATCTCCACCCTTACCCCACCAGGCGTCGTCACCGTGATTCGAACCCGGGACCCTCAGATTGACAGTCCAACGCTTTAACCACTCGGCTATTGCGCCCGTCATGGGGTTTCTTCCGAGTCGTGCATCTGATTGATCGCTCCAAGTGGCGGGTTGCTGCTGTGGAGGTTGGAGTTCGAGTCCAGAAACGTAGCTGTCGGAGTGTGTGTGGACTGACCCGTCGTTAAATGTAGGCTGCACTTTTGTCTGCTGGGGGAAACAACGTGCAGATGCCTGACATACACACATAATCCAACCCACTTCCCAGCGCCCTCTGGCGGTGGGCGCGGGAGGGGAAGAGTATACACACACACACACACACACACACACAGGGCATTAAATTAACTTTCTGTTGGGTACCTTCGCACTGTGGAATATCTTCAAATGAGTGGGTAGACCAAGCAGCTAGAAGAGCAGCACGTAATTTCGAAGGCGCAATACAACTTGACATCCAGTTAGATCTACATGAATACATTAGTTGTATAGAAAATGTATCTAGAAATCGATTTAAGAAATTACTTATAGATTCAAATAATCAATATTACCAATGTTGTGTAAACACAAAGAATGCAGCTAATCCCAAACATTTTCTAAATTTGACACCAGCAGCACATTCAAGACAAATTACAAGTCTAATTTATAGAATTCGTTTAAATGCCTTTCGTACAAAATTTTCTAAAAATATAAAATGTATATGCGGTAAGCAAATAACTAAGTCATCTACTCATTCATTGTCCGAGCATAAGACCGTTAATTCCTAAAGATGTAGTTGATGACTTTTCTTCCAATATTTCATTAGCCACTGAAAAGATTTTGAATGATTATTCATTGCTTAGAATGTTTTCGGAAATTTTAAACTCCAGTCCAGTTGGTATTCTCCTTTGATGTGTTATAATTAATGTTGTTATTTATATTTACATTGTTATAGGTTAATACTTGTTGATATGCATACACATATTCTCCTTCCCATGACACCTCATTCAATACACACCACAATCTCTTTAGACCTTTTTCTTATAATATACTTTTCCTCTGTTACATAACATGAATATATTTTTTTTTACACTAATATTCACATGCATTCCCTTTCCTTTATCCACTTCTTTTCTCCTTTCCGTCTAAAAACACTTATAGTGAATAGACGTTAAACTGAAGATAACACACACACACACACACACACACACACACACACACACACACACACACACACACACATATAACAACAACAACAAAAACCACCCAAAACCAGCCCCAAACTCCGGGTTTTCTCCCCTCAACGGAAGACGAAGGCGGGTTTCCAAATGTGTGGGTTTTTTTTTTTTTTTTGTTGTTTTTTTTTTTCCCCCCATAGAAGGAAAGCTATTTTGATCCCGTATTGAAAGGTTAAATGGCACTGAATGGGGCTCTGTAAATACAGGCGACGGAAGTTAGGTTGTCTTGAGTGTGTGTGTGTGGGTGGGGGGGGGGGGGGAGGTTGGGGGGGGGCGGAAGTTGAACTCTTGAGAAATGTGCGAAAGACCTTGCTAAGCCAGACACTGGTACACAGAATCCAGTGTTCACCACCCCCCCCCCCTCCCATCCCCACCGCTCCCTCCCTCTATTGATTACTGTAAAGTCTGGAACGGCGTTGGAATTTGAATCTACTATGCTTTGGGAGCCGTGTTGTCGGTTCCCCCCCCCATCTCAAACAGGTCAGAAAAGGACGGAGCGAATTTTTAAAAAAGGTTTGAAATACTCCCCGACTTGGAATGCATGTCACTCGTGTTTTCTGGTTTCTCGAAAAAAAAGAAAAGAAGTATTTTAACGTTGCCAATGTTCGTTGTTGTGATTGAAATACGAGAACGTGTGAACGGGTAGGGTTTGGGTTTGTGGTGGTGGGGAGGGTGGGTGAGAGAGGGTGAGAGGGTGTGTGTGTGTTGGGGGGGGGGGGGGAGCTTTCCAGTGTGTATACGTAGGCTCCTGCATCTGTGCCTATGCGTCAGTGCGCGCGTGGGTTTATGTGATAGTGCAGTATTTGAGTGTGTACGTGTTTGACTGCTGCACACGGTGGGTAACACTGTCTTACAGCTCAACAACAACAATAATAATAATAATAATAATGATAATAATAATAGTAATAATGATGATGATGAATATATTAATGATAATCATATCAATTACCGTCCGAGATAATCTAAAGAACTACGTTACAGTTTTCCTGCATTCCAAAAATAAAATTACGAAGTGACTGGATGAAATATCACCATTCATAGTAAACGGTGGAGAGGCTTGCTAATATGAATGAGGATGTTCTGGTCTGGACGCTAGTCATTCGGATGAGACGATAAACCGAGGTCCCGTTTGCAGCATGCATTTAGCGCACGTAAAAGAACCCACGGCAACAAAAAGGTTGTTCCTGGCAACATTCTGTAGAAAAATCCACTTCGATAGGAAAAATAAAGCTGCACGCAGGAAAGAGTAGTGTAGCGACGCGCTCTCCCTGGGGGAGAACAGCCCGAATTTCACACAGAGAAATCTGTTGTGATAAAAAGAAATACAAGTACAAAATTTCATTCAGCCACGTCATGCTTCCGTTTCGTGTTGAACACAAGAAAGAAATTGGACGTGGTCCTTAGCTCCTTTGGGACAACAACTTTGATACGTACATGCCTGCGAATGGAGTGTTTGGGCCGACTGCAACGGAGCGAAACTGGTGCTTGGAGCCATTAATTTTCCTGGTGCAAGCACCAGTCGTAAGGACAACTTTAACCCTTTCATCGCAAAGTGTCACGTCTCAGCACCAGTCTTCAGGACAACTTTAACCCTTTCACCGCAAGTGTCACGTCTCAGCACCAGTCTTCAGGACAACTTTAACCCTTTCACCGCAAGTGTCACGTCTCGGCACTAGTCTTCAGGACAACTTTAACCCTTTCACCGCAAGTGTCACGTCTCAGCACCAGTCTTCAGGACAACTTTAACCCTTTCACCACACGTGTCACGTCTCAGCACCAGTCTTAAGGACAACTTTAACCCTTTCACCGCACGTGTCACGTCTCAGCACCAGTCTTCAGGACAACTTTAACCCTTTCATCGCAAAGTGTCACGTCTCAGCACCAGTCTTAAGGACAACTTTAACCCTTTCACCGCACGTGTCACGTCGCAGCACCAGTCTTCAGGACAACTTTAACCCTTTCACCGCAAAGTGTCACGTCTCAGCACCGGTCTTCAGGACAACTTTAACCCTTTCACCGCAGGGTGTCACGTCTCAGCACCAGTCTTCAGGACAGCTTTAACCCTTTCACCGCACGTGTCACGTCTCAGCACCAGTCTTCAGGACAACTTTAACCCTTTCATCGCAAAGTGTCACGTCTCAGCACCAGTCTTCAGGACAACTTTAACCCTTTCATCGCAAAGTGTCACGTCTCAGCACCAGTCTTCAGGACAACTTTAACCCTTTCACCGCACGTGTCACGTCGCAGCACCAGTCTTCAGGACAACTTTAACTCTTTCACCGCAAAGTGTCACGTCTCAGCACCGGTCTTCAGGACAACTTTAACCCTTTCACCGCAGGGTGTCACGTCTCAGCACCAGTCTTCAGGACAACTTTAACCCTTTCACCGCACGTGTCACGTCTCAGCACCAGTCTTCAGGACAACTTTAACCCTTTCACCGCAAAGTGTCACGTCTCAGCACCAGTCTTAAGGACAACTTTAACCCTTTCACCGCACGTGTCACGTCGCAGCACCAGTCTTCAGGACAACTTTAACCCTTTCACCGCAAAGTGTCACGTCTCAGCACCGGTCTTCAGGACAACTTTAACCCTTTCACCGCAAAGTGTCACGTCGCAGCACCAGTCTTCAGGACAACTTTAACCCTTTCACCGCAAAGTGTCACGTCTCAGCACCGGTCTTCAGGACAACTTTAACCCTTTCACCGCAAGTGTCACGTCTCAGCATCAGCCAGGAAGAGCACCGACATAAAAATCTGTTGTGTTTTTATATTTATTGCTGCCCGATAGAGCATCCATATAGCTGAAGCGTGTGGCCAGATCATGGTGTCAGTTGTTTTTTTTTTTCCCGCGAACCCATTGCTTCTAATTTACGGGGAACTTTAGGACGTGCCATATTTCGTGCACGTCATATGGGAATCCCCAGCTGATATTAGACACCGTCTCTCCAGTGCTTCCTGTGCCAGGAAGTGTTGCACTCTAAGCTGACCGGCGGTGAAAGGGTTACGAACAGGGAGCCGTCAGTTTCCGTCTCCGCGTTGTAAACATCGCCTTGTATGAGTCCGTCATGTTACTGTCAGTCTCACAGTCCAGTGCTTCTTTGGATCCACAAGGGCGTTAAGAGGAGCGTCGGTTGAAATGTCTGGGACAGTTTCAGTTTCTCAAGGAGGCGTCGTTGCGTTCAGAAAAATCCATATACGCTACACCACATCTGCTCGGCAAATGCCTGACCAGCAGTATAACCCACGGCGCTTAATCAGGCCTTGAGTGCATGCTTATATACATTTTTGTACCTATCAGAGTCGATTCTTTCGACAGAAGTTTGCCAGAGGACAACACCCCCGTTGCCATGGGTTCTTTATCAGTGCGACAAGTGTGTGCTGCACATACTTTGTTCAGCAACACATCGGTGGACAATAGTCACTGCCACCAGCACCGGCTGGTGTTTTCTGGAATCTAGAGCTCGTGGAAAGAGCTCTGTCGCTGTTGGTGCTTCAGTATGCAAGTTAGCTAGACAGTTGGAAGTGAAGTTTTCTTGTGGGTCAAAAAAAGAAGAAAAAATTGTGCAGTCCATTCGGCTGTAGGTTTGAAAGCAAATTATTCCATTGCTTTTACCATCTACCGCCTTCGCACAGGACACTGCGGCCTCCGAGCACACCTGAAGAGGATTGGAGTGGCAGCCACATCCCTGTGTGATTGCGGCCAGGCTGACCAGACCCCATCCCATATTCTCCAAGACTGCCCCCTGTATGAGAAGATGCGGCAGCAGTCCTGGCCTGGGGGTGCTGACCTCAACACCAAGCTCTGGGGGACGGTAGCCGATCTTCGCCGGACGTCCGAGTTTGTGGCATCCCTCGGACTTCGACCCTGACTGCGTAGCTGTCGAACGCAAAGAAGAAGAAGAAGAAGAAGAATTCCATTGCTTGTCTGTGGTCGGACGTGATCTTTGGCATTTTATTGTTTGTACTTATTTGCACTCTATAGATACGTATGCTTTGATTCTCACCTTCCCTTTGGAATGCAGAGTCGAGCGGTACAGTACGTAGATTTAGGTTTCTACAGTTTTGTGCTTTAATCCACTGGCTAGAATTCGCCTGGGATAATGAACCACCATTGGCATCTGTGTTGTGGGTATCGGCTTAGCATTAACAAAAAAACAACCACCACCACCCTGTTTGGTTTTATTCTGTTTTATTTATTGCTGCCCCATCATCTGCAACGGTTAATTTTCTGTTCCAGGGAAGGTCAGTAATTCCGAGATTGTTTTTTTTTTTTTTTTTTTTTTTTTTTTGGGGGGGGGGGGGGGGGGGGGGGGGGGGCGAGATTTTGTCGATGTATTCCGAATATTGGCTGCATTTTCCCTTTGTACAGTTCATTGGAGTCCTTCCTCCGCCTCTGTGGAAATCGGCAATAAATACACGTGGTGGAGGGGGCGAGGGACGGGGTGGATAGGGGGTTGGGGTGGGGGGTGGGGGGGGGAGGTGAGTGACTGGTTAGTGCGCATCTGGAACAACATTAACGGTATGGAAATCTGGAAGTTATTAATTGGAAAAATCGGAGATCCGCGAAACACTTGAAGCGATGTGGAAATGAATCAATACCCCCTGCACCCTCCCCCCCCCCTCCCTACCCCCACCTTCCCCCTCCCCAGCCCTTGGGAAATGAGGAGCAGAGAGGGAGTCCATACAGGGGAGGGGTGGTGGTGGTTTATGGCGGCTTCTGACCCCAGCGTCCACACGGAGAAATGTCCCCTGCACTGTCATGCGAAAGACACAGTGGGCGAGGCGAAATCAGTTACACACGCATACACAGACACACACACACACACACACACACACACACACACGAACGCCCACACGCACGCACACACACACACACACACACACACACACACACACACACACACACACACACACACACACAGAGGCGAAATGCGAAAAAAACAATTATTCAGATTAGGCCAAGGACCTTAACTGAAGGGGGAAAGCATAAGCTACATCAATTACACAAGTAAATATTGGACTACATCGAGTTATGGATAAGTAACAATTGTTTTCAGGAAACGTTCTCATTTCTTTTGTGGTCTAAGGTAGTCTTGAGTTGCAACCAGACATAATCGTTTTAGAGCATTGTAAGTGTAGAACGCCGGGTTATAATTATAGTACAGTTTCGTTTCCAGAGGACATGGGCAAATTAAATCTGAAGGACATGGATTATGAAAATATTTAGGCTGAATACATTTCATCCTCAAGTCATGAAGAGCAGGACAGCCAAGAATAAAACGAGAGAGAGAGAGAGAGAGAGAGAGTGTGTGTGTGTGTGTGTGTGAGCGTGCGTGCGTGCGCCCGCGCGCGTGTACGTACTGAAAATTGCCACCGATTCCGCGTTATGCATGTGGACAAAATTGCTGATTTGAGGAAAATTGGCTACCGAACTCACGGACTTAGCCACGTTGTTCCGTGAAACCGGCCAGTTTTGACAGGTCTCACACTTCGGCAATTCGTTGCCCATTTCGCCGAACAGGCAGTCATTTGCCCATTGCTCAGCGATTCCGTGAATTCGGCACGACATATACATGGTCATAGCTTACCTGTTATTTCCGCTGTTATTGTCTGTTACGTTATTTTACGTCGAGTAATACGCAAACGCGTTTACACTCAAGCACCTGCAGCTGTCACATTACACCCATGCGCAAGCAAGCACGCGCACAGACACAAAATGTACGTACACACAAATAAAAGCTCTCCTGCTCGGTCACGCTATCTTATTTCAGTCACAAGAACAAACACTGGCAGCTTTAACTCACTCAGTACGGCCAGTCCTCTCTTCTCCTCTACACAGGCCCCTCGGATGTCCAGTGGGTGTCTGAATGACCCAACCTTTAGCTTCCGTCGTCAGAATTGTGGTATTCTTTGTCAACATTCACCTCTTCAGTATAAGAGCCTTCCGCTTGCAATATTTTGATGATGGTAATTGGGCTGAAACGCTGTTAACGTCGTCTCTTTCGCCGTTCGTATGGAGAGAGTTAAAATGCTTTCGAGAGACGAAGAAAAACACGAATGACCTACATTCCCTTGGAATACTCTAGAATTTCACCCCTCTTACAACCTGCTCTGCCCTTTTCTAATCTGTTTGAGCTGGGGTTAACAACAGGACTCTCGAGGCGAAGTAAATTCAAATTCTAGCGCCGTTCCAGACTTGTAACAATCAATAGAGAGAGGGCGGGCGGGGGCGGAAGGGGGTCAGTGGATCCTGTGTACCAGTGTCTGGCCTAACAAGGTCTTCCGGAAATTTCTCCAGAGCTCATCTTCCGCCCACACCCACACCCCCCACACACTCCGGAGACATGCCAACTTTCCATGGTCCGTATTTACAGAGCCCATTCAGCGCCCATTTAAACTTTCAGTGCGGGATCAAAATAGCTTTCCTGTTCATGAAATCACGTGGAAAGCCCCCCCTGCCTTCTGCGTTTTCCGTCAGGGGAGAAAACCCGGGTCGCCCTTTGAGCTCTTTCCTCTCCCTTGGCACACGTGATTTACATGCTGGTGAGAGCTTCGTTTGGAACGGGTTCTTCTCCCGTCCCTCTTGTTCCATCCCCCCCCCCTCCCACCCCCCTCCCCTCTTTTTTTTTTTTCACCTGGACTTTTTTCACGTCTGTGCAATCTTTTTCCTCTTTTTGTCTCATTCCCGACTCTGGTACGTCCTAGCAGGCTGTTCTCAAACATGCTTTTAAAATATTAATGATCATAAGTATAGCACTCTGACACAGACACACACACACACACACACACACACACAAACACACCCACAAGCACGCATACACGCACGCACACACAAGACAGACACACACACACACACACACACACATTTTTCTTCTTCTTCCTTTCTCCTTCATTTCTGTTTGCATTTGCGCCTCTTTTTTTATCTTCCTCATTTATAAACAACAACAAAAAAAACAACAAAAAAAAACAACAAAAAACAAATAAACAAAACAAACACAGACACACACACATTTTTTTTCTTCTTCCTTTCTCCCTCATTTCTGTTTGCATATGCGCCTCTTTTTTTTTTTTATCTTCCTCATTTATAAAAAAAACAACAACAACAAAAAACAAAACAAAAAAAACCCCAAAAAACCCCACACACTTTCCATTGTTGCCATTGTCCTCTGTTCTTTGTTGTTGTTGTGCTGCGTGACTGACTTACTTGACTTATGTCTCTTGACTCCTCGGGGAGCATAGGGCTGCTACAGCACTCCTCCAGTGGACTCGGTTTTTGGGGCTGTCCTCTTCAGCCGGGACCATGTCCATCCGGCTGCCTTCATCTCATGCTCCGTGCTTCTTCTCCAGGTCTGCCCACTCTTCTCTTTCCTTGGGGGGTTCCGTTCAAGTGCCTGTCTTGTGGTGTCGTCTGGAGGCTTTCGCAGGGTGTGGCCTATCCAGCCCCATTTCCTCCTCCTGATCTCGCTAATGGGCACTTGGTTGGTTCTTCTCCAGAGGCGTTTGATATGGTCTCTGGCCATCTGATGTTTGAAATTCAATTCAAAAATTCAAATTCAATTCAAAATACTTTATTATCTGCTTCAACCAAAAACAGAAAATTTTCTTTAGGCTCACTTAAAATAAAATAAAATGCCCGTCTTAAATACGGCGCAAGCCTGTATTGATGAAGGCCTGTAGTTAGTTTGTGGTTGTGCCGCGTGGTAAGGATTTGTGTCAGTGCACGTCGGGTCCAGCGCATGATCAGTATCAGTATCAGTAGCTCAAGGAGGCGCCACTGCGTTCGGTCAGATCCATAGACGCTACACCACATCTACCAAGCAGATGGCTGACCAGCAGCGTAACCCAACGCGCTTAGTAATGGCCTCGAAAAAAAAAGTAAAAAAAAGAAAGTAAAAAATAACAAAAATGATAAAAACAAACAAAACCAAAACAAAGAAACAAAAAACAAAAAAACAAAAAACAAATAAAAATAAAAGTAAAATAGAATAAAATAAATAAATAAATAAAATAATAGATAAATACATAAAAAAAAATACTACTACTACTAATATTTAAAATTCGCAAAATCTTGATTAAGTCACCTCTAGGCGCGCGCGCGCACACACACATTCACACACACGCACACACACACACACACACACATTCACACACACACGCACACACACAAAAAAGCTTACCTCCCCTACCCCCCATGCTCTGTGCAAACATATTTACCAGGACGGGCAAGGCAAGAAAGTGGACAGGCAATCATGCGATTGACAAGCTATGGTCACATGAGCTTCAGTTTGTTTCATTGAGGCTTCATAGCACTGATCACTTCATATAATTGTTGGCCAGAACAAAGTCGGCGAGAATCTCTCTTTTCTGGGATTGGACGGTATTTTTGATTTCGTCTTATCTCTGCGAAACTATCGGAATAACAGACATGTTATACAATATCGTTATGTTATGAATGTTGTATTCGTTCATTTCCTATCACATTTTTTTTTCTTTTCAAATCGGAACGAATGTTCAAGCCTTTTGCTGCGAAATAATCGAAACAAACAGACAGACAGAACTAGACAAAAAGAGCAAGAGAAATAAGGCGAAATGACAACCATCCCGTAGTTTTTCCTTTGAAATATATGCGTACGAAGGAAGAACAAAAACAGGTTGCATGTCAGTTGAAAACCACGAACAAATTCAGAAAATGAACAGTCATTGCCATAAATCATGCCATTTTTTTTTTCTAACTCCATTGCATTTTTGTGTAATTGTTTTGCGGTTGAGCTCCCTGCTGGGATTTGTCCAGTATTAAAAAAAAAAAAAAAGGCTTGGAAATCTGAGAGCACTTAACTCAAATCCAGAGAGAGAGAGAGAGAGAGAGAGAGAGAACATTAAAGTGATTACATGTACAAATCGGATTTGGCTTGCCATGTTTTTCACATCGAAAGTCAATTTGAACGAAAAACAAAAAGAACAAACACACACACACACACACACACACACACACACACACACACACACAAAGGAAACAAATCGGAAAAAACCCAAAAAAACAAAAAGCTACGAGACACAAACCCCCAAAAGAAATGGCGTCGATTTATGTCTTTTGACTGAAAAACAACACAATGCAACGCAGTAGAATGAAATATTGTTCGGAATGCAAGGCAAAGGGCTTCTCTTTTTCATCCCACGCCTAGGCTCTCCTCCCCCACCCCCACCCTCACCCCCGCACCAACACAAATACAACACACACACTCACTCACAAACACACAGACACACACACATACACACAAACACGTGCGCACGCGCACATCCACCCACCCACCCGCCCAACAAATTTCTGGACGGCTTCATGTGTGTGTGTGTGTGTGTGTGTGTGTGTGTGTGTGTGTGTGATATGTATATATATATATCTTAGAAAGAGAGCAATAGAGAGGGGGGAGAGATAGGGGGGGGGGAGAGAGAGAGAGAGACGAGTGGATTATGAGATTTTGTTTTTGTATGGCCACCCAGGGGTATATATAATATGAATACCAGTACACACGGAAAGAAACACGGAAAAAAGATATGAGAATAAAAAGAGATCAGCGAGACATCAAACAGTACGCACAAAAAGAATAATACACAAACAACGAACTGCAGAAAGGGAGGCAAGCAAGCGCACCCGCCTTCTTCCACCCCTTCTTCCGCGCACACACACACACAAACGGACTCGCACGCGCGTGCGCTTACACACACACACACACACACACACACACACACACACACACACACACTTCGAACTGGTATGTGTTTATAAGTACGAAGTATTGCATATTAAGTATACTTCGTATTTTATGTGAAAGTAAAAACTGTCTTGCTGAAAAAAGAAAAAAAAACAAAAACAAAAAAAAAACGAAGAGTATTATAGATAAAAAGATTACTTCTATTTCTTTTTATTTTATTTTATAATTTTACATACCATTACTGATTGCGAAAGAACAAAAATAAGGTAACCACTCAACATATGTATGTCACATACAATGCACACTAATGCATAAAGAAACCCAGACATACGTATACACATGCAGAACATTAAGCCACGCAACAAATGTCCATCATTAGAAAACCCACACACAAGAGAAGCATGAATGGGACTATTCCTATCTCCTTTTTCTTTATCACACAATGTGTTCTTTTCTGTTTGAAAACTTTGGTCTGATCAGGGCCGTAACTCTCCGTTTTCACGTGCTCAACGTTGAGCTGTGCAAGTTGTCAAATGATGTGTCCACCTCCATGTCTTCTTCGTTTCGCAGACTATGATTTTTATGACCTAGATTTTTGTTTTGTTAAACCTTATATTGCCTTGCTTGTTCAGAATCTATAAATACGACTCACTTTGTTGAGTTTAAAAAATGAATAGAGGCTTTTTTTTTTTTTCTTTTTTTAAAATTTTTAAAAAAATCAGTATTACATTGATATAGCATTTCTTTAAAAAGAATGTGAAGACATCCGTCACATAATTTATCCGTATTGTCTCAGGAAATGTTTATTTATTTACTTATTTGTTTATGTATTTATTAAGATGTTTCACTACAGCGCATATTCTTGAAGCTCTATGCATTTTACAACATCATGTCATTGCCAACATTGTTGCATGTTTCCATGACACTTTTCATTTATCTTTTCCTGTCCATTTGCAGGTAACCCTGTATAACGACCACAGCAGAAAGATGTTGATGAATGAATGTAAGATTTGTGGAATGGATGGGTGAATGATGGGGGAATTAAAAAAATTGTTGGAAAAAAAAAGGTAACCACTCAAGTGGGTTGCCCGCATCGTGGTTAAAAGTGCTTGAAACAGGAAAGTTTTGTGTAAGTTTTAGAGACAGAGAGAGGGGAGAGTAGAGATTTGGGGAGGATGGAGTGAAGGAAGTAGGATTAGAAAGGGGGGGTGGGGGCTGCAGGGCAGGGTGTGTGTGAGTGGGGGGATTGGGGGGGGGGGGGGGGGGCAGGGCAGAAGGGGGGGGGGGAGTGCGGTGGTTAATGGAATGGTAGTGGTACGAAGGATCGGTGTAATAGTACAGTCCACTTGGTTCCTTCGCTGGAGACCGGCTGAACTCGAATCTTTGATCAGTTTGTGAGGTTGACTTGTCTGAGACACTTTCTTTTTGGTCATGAAGGTATGTCATATCGTGAAAGTAATGACCAAACTCAGTGGAGTTGCCTGATAAACTTGTTTCTGAATTATTCTTAATACCAGAGCGACATTGTTTTGGTGCCGCAGAGCTTGAGACATTTAGTTTTCAGTGTTTATATGCTGATGAACGACGATGATGGTGGTGATGACGACGATGCTGCTGTGTGCAGGTCCGTGTAGATTTTGGTACTGATTGACAAAGGCTGTACTCGTAACATAGCCCGACACCAGCCAGGCTGAAAAATGGGCACATGCAGTGTTGGTCATGAAATCTGAGGAGGAATTTTTGTTCAATGTCCCGTCATACATATCGGTGATTGAAGACATTTTGTTAAAGTATTTATGAGTACATCTGAGTATTATTGGTTAGAAGGGGTTGGAGATGTGGATGAATGGAGGGTTGGGGGAAACTGGGCAAATGAGGGTAAAAATGTGGGTGAAATTTGGAAGAAAAACAAAACAAAACAAAACAAAAAACCCCCCTCTAAATACAGTTACAGGAAATTACTTAAAGGACTTCGTAAAAGAGACGTCGTTAAACTGACAAGCGAAACAACTGACAATGAATGCAAAAAGTCAAAAACATCAACATTCTCAGTCACTTGTGAAGACACACTTTCGTGTACAAAAGGCTTCATCAAGCTACAGTGAAAAATTATATGCTCAATTGTCAGGTTACTAAAGCATATACACTTGACATTAGAACAATAAATGATAATGAAATCTGAGCAACACTTCCGAAGACGCATCTTTGAAGTGGACAACCCTCGATTGTGTGGTCCCAGTCTTTACATGTTTGCCCATAGCACACCCCGCTTTTAAATACCTCAGCTATTTAAGCAGACGCGTTGTTTTGATTGAAGTTCTGGCTTCATTTTATCATGTGGACCTGAAGTCCAAGGTTCAAACACGTTACTAAAAAGTTGCAAGACACACCGAACTCTTGAACTGACAACAAACATTCATATCCGTTACAGTCCAAAGCAAATCAGTCACTCCACTTGTCATTGGAAAGCCCTGAAGGGAAGACAGTTTTCTGAGTTAGGCATAGGTCGCACCTTTCTTCTTCTTCTTCTTCTTCTTATGTCTGAATAGCTATTGGGAACTCTTCATCATATTCGCCCAGGTGTGCCCTTTTCTTTTCTCATCCATTAATATATGAAAAAAACCCATATCCTTTTCGATGTATTATTTCAATTTAGAGGCAAGCACTCCCATTCACATGTATGATTTTGAATATATATTTTTAAAAGAAACGTGCATGTGATAAACACAGTCATACTTGTTAAGGAAAAATGGGTGTGAACGCAAAACCTGAATCCTGGGAAAAAAAAGAGCAAAAATAGTAATCAGAGTATTTCAATAGAGGTGGGAACCGATCACATTCAGGTTGACATAGGCTACAGTCACACCACACTGTATCAAATGGGAGCCGCAATCAGTTGGGCCTCAAAGACGTGAAGAAATTCCGTGTGTGCACCTTGTGAAGAGCATTTCGATACTGACATCTCATTTAGCGTAAAGGTATACATAGATAAGCATAGGATCAAATCTTTCGCTGCTGACATTAGAGGAGATCAGTTTTCGTGATGATCTGCGTGAGACAGTGTTTAAGGTTCGTTTGACTTGACATCCACTTTGATCGAAGTGAAAGTGGTTTCGAATAGATCTGTCTGGTTTCAATTTCCAAATTGTTTGGTGTTTCAGTGTTCATCGTTCGTTTTGTAAAGAGGTTTTTTTTTATGTTTCCAGACAGACACTGCTCATGCGGTCGGCTGGGCAATGATCACACAGGGATTGAGATGAAAGTCGTTCCTGATGGCACACTAGCTGACTGCACCAATGGGATAACAACAACAACAATTGTGCTATAACAATAACAACAACAACTACTACTACTACTGAATGATGATGATGATGACGATAAAAATTTTTTTCACAAGATAACCATGAAGCCTTTTCTGACAACATGGCTTTCACTCGCATATTTGTCAGGAGCAATCAATCACAAGCACACTCCCACATTCCACCCTCCCATCCACAAACCCGCTTGGAGCTACATGTGCTAATGGTAGGTTAAAAAACAACAACAGACAAACCCACAAAACAATTGGCATTGTGTTGAGTGTCTGGTGTGACGGACTGTTGATAAGAAACTCTTTTTAGATTTGATTTAGAGGATGACATTGACGGAGGGGGAGGAGGGGAATGGGGGGTGGGGGTGGGGGTCTATTTTAAGAAAAGCAGAAAAAAGGGAGAGAAAACCCACTGTCCGTGTTACTGTCCATAGAACGCCACACCCAGAACCATATTCGTTATGAGATAATTTTTCACAAATGTCTTGGAAACAACCAACGGATTTTTTTTTTTCTTCCCGTGAAATTATATACATTTTTTCCTCAGCTCATGTTGTTTTGTTAATGCTACGTTTACACGGGATGCAACTAACTTGCAACCAAATTCAAATTTTGGTTGCAAGGCTGGTACATGCGACAGGACGGTCTCCGCAGGATGCAACCGGCGGCGACTTACGTGCAACTAACTAGGCAACACACACGAGAAACCACGCTGCCAAGCCAGACAGAAAAATCCGTGACACGCGTGCCGCTTGCGTCATCAATTTCCTGTTGGAAACCGGCTGAGACGAGCGGCAAGCTGTGGCAACCGGCGGCGACCGTTCTTTCGCAGGTTAGTTGCAAGGCCCTCAAAAAATTATCGGTCTTGGAGTGGAAATAAAATGAGCCTTGCGACCAAACATGCAACCAAAAATCGGGAAAATCCATTGGTTTCTGAGACCGGCAGCGACGGGCCACAACCGGGGGCAACCAGTCTCCACCAGTCTCCGCTGGTTTCAAAGAGTTAGTCGCAAATTGGTTGCAAGTTAGTTGCATCCCGTGTAAACGTAGTTTAACACAGCTTCTGTTTTCCCCATGAATTATGGGCACATGGCCTGATCCATTAAACCATTTGTCATTGTCATTGTCATTGTCTCCATAGAACGCAGGCGTATGAAAGAACCATTAACTGGCTGGCTGCGCCATAGACGGGAAAGAAAATATAGAAGTTGGTCCATGCAGGGCAAAAATAAAAGCAGATAAAAGAGAAACACAAGATTGAGTGCAGTATTTCGCAAAAGCCGTCCTTTTCAAAACACAGTGAAGAAGCAGCAAACGAGTTTCTAAATCTGGGGTCCAGTTCCCCACTCCGTGCTGCTACGTGAATTCCCCCTGCCTTGTTTCGCTGTCTCCGCACGTGATGATTGGAGGCACTGAAAGGTCAATGCATAGACGTGGACATAACAGGAGTTCTCTGCTGGGTGGAGACCATATGAACAGTTGACTTGTTTCTTTTTCTTCTCCATCATTCTCCTTTTTACTGTTGATTGAGAGGGGATCCAGTCTTGTTATGATCTGCGTAAGACTGTTTCGGGTTCGTTGGACTTGGTTTCTACTTTGATCGAAGTAAAAGTTGTTTTTAATGGTGCTGTATCATTTCCATCGTACTGATTGTGTGTCGTTTTTGTTTTCCTCGTTCATGTTGTGAAGTTGGTTTTGATGTTTCCAGCCTGACGCTGTGTCTGCAGTCAGATGGACAGTGAAGACAGAGATGGCAGTCATTCCTGACGTCACAGCACCGTGTTGCTGATGTCTTTACTTTTCGTTTCACACATGTGGTATGAATGTGACTCAGATGCATTAATAATGACTGTGCAGTCACTATAACAAGTCCCCAAATGAGCAAAACCTAGAAACACCTATGGTAAAACCATGTGATCTTGTGCCTCGAGGTATGAATCACTGCAATCATGCATCCAAGATTCATTACATACTATGATCTGACATGACCAGAACCTTATCCATTACATGAGAAGCACAGTCACTGACTATGGCTGACTGAATAAAACCATGTGGTCTAAATGTGAGTCAGATGCAGGAATATTGATTGCCCAGTCACAATGACAAGTCCCTAAATGAGCAAAATCTAGAAACACACATAGTAAAACTATGTAATTTTGTGTCAGTATGAATAATGAGAATGACGACACTACTACTACTGCTATCTGTAAAAGATTAAAAAAAGAAAAGAAATGCAGAGCGCATTCTGATAATGTAGCATACACTCACTTAGTTGTCAGACACAAACTCACCAGTCGCACACCCTCTCTACCTGACGACCTCAACACACGTGCCAGAAGATGAACGAGATAGTGATAAGTTCAGAAAAAAACACGGGTTATTGAATGGGGTGCAGTATCCGAAAGATTATTAGAAAAGCACTGTTTTCAGGTTTGTTTCAAAGCGTAACAGTGACGGATTGGAGGAACATTAAAAGAAGCTAAAGAAAGGCCGAAAAAAGCTCCCCATGTTTCTCTTTGTTGAACACAGGCACATGAAAGATTCTGTCTCCAGCACATGAAAAATTTACAAATAAACTGGCTGTCTACACCACAGACAGGAAAACAGATGAATAATTTGTTAATATCGAAGTTGCATCAGACAAAAGGGGGGGGGGGATTGGGGGAGCAGAGAAAATGGGAATACATGATTGAGTGGAAAAGCCGTCCTTTTCAAAACCCAACGAAGAAGCAAACGAGTTTCTAAATCCAGGGTCCAATTCCCCACTCCGTGCTGTTACGTGAATTCCCCCTGCCTTGTACCCCTGTCTCCGCACGTGATGAACGGAGGCACTGAAAGGTCGATGCACAGACAGTGGATACAACTGGAGTTCTCTGCTAGCAGCCTGTCGTGGGTGAGGATGATGGTGTGTGGAGGAGTCCACACAGACAGACCACATGAAGAGGTTTTTTATTTTCTGATCCTTTGTAAACAGATCTACTCCCTACCTTTTATTCTTTTGATTTTGTTAATTGGAACTGTTGTGGTTTCTTGAACAACACACGTTTTGGGTTGTCTTGGTTTGAAGGTACTCAGTTTTTACCATTCATTTCTTTGTTACAATCATGACATAACAAAAACCCAGGTGACCCAGACATGAGTGATCAACCCTGACATCTCCCCTTCACGGTCGGCTAGTCTATGAGCGACATGACTTAATTTGATTTGATGTGGTTAGACTCCGGACAGAATACAGTCATTCACTGGAGACTGATAATGTGACAATGGAGATGGCTATTCAGTGGGTACGGTGCATCGGTTGCATAACTTTAATGTTCCATGGTGTTACATTGAGGATAAATATTCAGTGGAGATAGATATTGTGGTGTAGTTTGAACATTTGGTGGTACAGTGGAGATAGACATTCGGTGCTGCAGTGGAGAAGGATATTCCGTCGTATGGTATCAGCGTGACCAGGACAGACTGGGTTTTTACTCAGCTCCCATGATGCTACCAGATCTTTGGTATCTGTGAACGGAAGAATACCACAATATTTGAATTGAAAACAGTTTTCTCAGACCTTGCATGATGGATTGGGTGGTGGTTTTTGAGGACAGTATTCTACGTCGCGGTATTTGTATTCCTTGTTGATGGTTTTTTTTAATTTTTTATTCTTGTTTTAATGTCTGTTTTCAACTGATTTTGGAAGCCCTCTGATGAGATGAGCTTTGTGGTTGGTGGGGTTGAATGAATATGATCACAAGTTGAAATTGCTTGGAGAACGGTAGAACGGAGGTGAGTTTGTTGCTGAAGATGGGTGAAAGGAAGGGAAGTAAGTTTATGATTGGAGATTGGGGAAAGGGAGGGAAGTAAGTTTATGATTGGAGATTAGGGAAAGGGAGGGAAGCAAATGAGGTTTTTTCTTCTCTCTCTCTCTCTCTCTCTCTCTCTCTCTCTCTCTCTCTCTCTCTCTCTCCAAAAACTGACAGTGAAGTCTGGAGGTTCCAAGGACCATTTGACAAGAAAAGGCTTCTGTTTTATTGACAGTGACACCACTGATTGGTTACAGTTTGACAGTCATACTTGACAGTCATTCCACTGACTGTTAAAAGCTTGGAGGTTCCAAGGACCATTTGACAAGAAAAGGCTTCTGTTTTATTGACAGTGACACCACTGATTGGTTACAGTTTGACAGTCATACCGATCATTGGTTATAGTTTTATTGACAGTCATTCCTCTGAGTGTAGTTTTATTGGTTGAATGGTTACAGTTTGATTCCTACTGCCGATTGTTTACCATATGTTTGATTCATACCGCTGAATGGTTACAGTTTGTTTGACATTCATACTGCTGTTTAGTTACAGTTTGACAGCCATACAATAGGTTAGTGACACTTTAACAGTCATATCGGTGATCGGCTACAGTTTCTTTGCCAGTCATACCACCCGATTGGTTACAGCTTGATTTTGAATGTCATTTTCGGTTTTATTCTAAACTTGTTCGTTTTGGTGTAAGTTGTTTGCTTATTTTGTTTCACTTAAAAACACTACAACATACGTCGCCACAGTGCTGCGCCACCTTGTCTTCTCCTGTATTCAGATGCATTTGTTTTACTGTTAAAGTAATTTGATTTTTTTCTACATAATTTTGCAAGGGACAACCCTTTAAAAAGAGAATAATATTGGAACCTGTAGGTTCACAATAATGATATAAACAGAGTCAGATAAACATATTTTGTGTAGTTTTTTAAAGCCATGAATTTCAGTTGGAAAATGACTATAGTTTTAGTGTTTGTTGGCGTTGTTTCAGGCATGAAGTAACTTGGAAGTCAAGTGGTGGTGCAAAGAACGTAGACCAGATTGGCACACACACACACACACACACACACACATCACACACACACACACCCACACACACACACACACACACACACAATACCACACACACACAATCACACACACACACACAATCACACACACACACACACACACACACACACAATCACACACACACACACACAGAGAACGAATGAACGAACGAACGACCGAACGGAAATTTATTTCTACGAGGGTAAAGGAGTAAGCACAAAGTACTTGTTTACATCCGATCCTCTGGGCAAGAATAATACTGGTGAGAGAAAAAAAAAAAAAAAAAAAAGTGAGAGCGAGACAGAGACAGAGGAGGGTGGGGTGAAGGGGTGGGTTGGGGGAAGGAGGAGGAGGAGGCGGTCAAATATTCCTGTCCCCGAGCCCGATGTTTGCAGGCAGGGGGGAGGGAGTGGGGGAGCGAGGGCCGCTTATTGAGCTTCCTCGGTGGAGACGCCGTTCGAACTTCATTAGGTTTCGGGGTTTCTCTTGACGTGAGGGTTCGCTATCGTCGTGAATTGCTTGTCACACAGCCCCCCGTGACGCACGTGCTGAGAAAAGAGAGAGAGAGAGAGAGAGCGAAAGAGAGAGGGGGTGGGGGTGGGGAATAGACAGAGAGAGGGGGGTTTGGGGTGACAGAGAGAGAGAGAGAGAGAGAGAGAGAGAGAAGGGTGGGGAATGGACGGACGGATAGACGTAACAGATCGTTATAAGTGAGTCGGGTGGGGGTGGGGGGAGGCGGAGGGGGGTGGGGGGCATTTCTTGTCTCTATTGCGTGGCAGCATGTCTTCTTGTATGCGTGGTAGGGGAAGGAGAGAGAGAGATGATCCATATTCCTTTCTCTTTTTGTCTGGCTGTCTCTTGTTTTTGCTCACGATTTCCCTACCCCACAATGTCTCTGTCTCTCTCTCACTTTGTCTTTTTCTCTCACTCTCTCTATCGCAGTGTAACTTTTGTTGATTTTTGCTGTACTGGGTGTATTTTGCAATATAAGAAAAAATAAGAAAAAAAAGAAAAAAGAAAAAGAGAAGCAGATAAATCACACGGAATGGCTGGTGCCTACTTCGTTCATCTTTCTGAGTTTCTTCTCAGCAAATAAATTTATTGCTGAAGAACAGGCTGGATTCCAGGAAGGTAAAAATACCATCAAGAAGATCTCTAACCTACAGACCCTTTGCGAAAAACAAACAAACCCAAAACACATCGAACGCTAGAGTTTAGTGGTGTATTCGAATGTCTCATCAACTTTGCGTATTTCAAATTGAACGACTGGTGTGTGATTTGGGATCAGTTTGTTGTGTGTTACTTCCTGGACGTGACAAATGTGGAAGATGTGCAGTGAAGTGCTGTTATTTTTGGAGCGGGTAAGCCTGATTCGGCATCCGTGGCCAATGAGGCTTTCAACGATTCAACACACACACGCGCACACACTCACACGCGCGCGCGCACGCACGCACACACGCACACAAAACAGGTTGGACACACACAGACACACGCACAGAGCATCAGGTTGCACACACACACACACGCACACACACACACACACGCAAGCATGCACGCGCGCGCGCGCAACACACACACACAGCATCAGGTTGCACACACAAACACACACACACACAATCACATACATGCAAGCACGCACGCGCGCGCGCGCACACACACACACACACACACACACACACACACACAGGGCATCAGGTGGGAAGTATTTGGACTGTGCGTGTGTGTTACCTTTATAAGTATGGTGGTATAATTATTTCCCCCTCCATACAGACAGAAGTAAGACGACTCCACTAGTATCGGGGACTGAGTCTGACGTGGATGAAGAGGTCTTTCAAACGTTGTTTTGATTGACTTGTTACCGCTAGTATTATCGCCATTATCCATCCGCTGCATCTTTGTCTTCAGCTTCTCAAATTTGGAGTTATGCATGCGTGTGAAGGACTGATTTGAAAGCGCTTTGTCTTGTGCACAAGATTACGAGTATGATTATTATGATTATGATTATTATAGTTTATGTTCTCTTCAGCTGGTTTTCACAACTGATGAATATTCAGCATTGAAAATGGACCCTTCGCGGTCGGCCAGTCTGTTAGCAACAGGGTTTGAATTGATTGGTTCTTCTGTGCTCGTGGACCGCAGCTACCACATTCACTCTAATCTACATGCATGGCCATTTTAATTCTGCTGCACAAATGTTGACCTGGTTTAAGAAAAAGAAGAAAAAAAAAGAGAAAAAAACCCGACTTCCACCCTTAACTCTCCACGCATCAGTATCAGGATCGAACGCAGGACCTTCAGATTGAAAGTCCAGCCCTCTAAGCATTCGGTGTATTGAGCTCATCGGCAGTGGGTCGGGAAAGGTGGCATTTATTATCATTATTTATTGATTTATTTTATTTAATAAACGGTATTATCGGACACTAAAGGAGATTGCAGACATATACTATTTTTTACTATTTTTAAACGTAAACATGATCATAATTATGCTTTGAACGGCCAAGATCTGCTTGCGCGCGGGTCGTGTTTGTGTCTTCGTCTTCATCTTGTGTGGAGTGGGTGTGGGTTTGTGGGTTGGAGTTGGAGCAGGAGGGTTTGTGTGTGCGGATGCATTTGTGTGCTTTTAGTATGGATTCGTTATTGTATTTTTCATCGTAAACGCCCAGGGCTTTTGTATCGTTAGATTGGGTGTTCCAGATGGCATTATTATTATTATTATTATTATTATTATGTTTCAGCGTGCACTTTGCGCACGTATTTGAACCAACAGGACCATATAAACAGAAGTAAGACGACTCCACTAGTATCGGGGACTTGAGTCTGACGTGGATGAAGAGGTCTTTCAAACGTTGTTTTGATTGACTTGTTACCGCTAGTATTATCGCCATTATCCATCCGCTTTTTCAAAGGGTTGTCCCTGGCAAAATCATAGAAAAAATCCACTTTGAAAAACAAATAGATCCAGACTTGCAGACAGAAAAAAAAAGGAACAAACAAACAAAAAGATGACGCTGTGATGTGGCCACGTGTTCTTCCAGGGCAGAGCAGCCCGAAGTCCAGACAGGCAAAATCGGTTGTGGGGAAAATCAATACAATACAATACAAAAGAATACAATAGAATACAATACAAACTACCCCCCACCGCACCCATTTAAAAAAAAAAAAGAAGAAAAAAAGCGAAGTTTGGTAGGCGTATTGCGTATCAATTCACACAGTTTGACGTCACCTTTAGACTTGCTAACAGAAAACTTTTTTCAGAGCAAGTTGAGACAGGGACATCAACATGTCGACTGGAAAGTTTGGCTTGTCTCTCTCCAAACAGTCGACATGTCTGCCGGTGTCCGGGACGAACAGAAACATCGACAGTAACATGTGTGTCTGTCTCCCAGTGTCTGTGTAGACATAGACTTCCAGCTGCCGTTTGCGAACGTAATCGTCGTCGTTTTTTTTTTTTTTTTTTTTTTTTTTTTTTAAAGTCGGCATGAAGCACGCACGTTTTCTTTGCAAGTCATTGACTGACTTTTTGTCAGAGGACAAGAGACTGAAGAGTGTGGCCTTGGTCCGGGCATACAGGGAATTGTAAGGCCGCCCCCCCGCTCCGGGCCCCCCCCCCCCCGACCCCCCATGACCCTTCCCCCTCCCCGTCTTGCCGGATGATGTTTGTTTTTATGTTCTATCTTCCGTTTCAAAGAAGGAAAGTTTTCATTCAGTCATGGCTTCCGCTGTGTTCTTCGGAGTCGAGTGTATCAAAACATCAACATCCGTTCTATCTCAAACACACACACACACACACATACACACACGCACACACCCTACTTCTGCCAGCAATCTACCCT
Source organism: Babylonia areolata (assembly GCF_041734735.1). Taxonomy (NCBI): domain Eukaryota; kingdom Metazoa; phylum Mollusca; class Gastropoda; order Neogastropoda; family Buccinidae; genus Babylonia; species Babylonia areolata. The sequence continues at coordinate 69,509,054 of NC_134893.1, read as the reverse complement.
TCCCCTCCTTTTTATTAGCCTATCCATCTCTCGATCGATATCTGTCTATCCACCAGTCTATATTTGTATGATCTTATCCATGGTAATCAGACTTAAGTCAGAAGAACCAGAAGAAATAATGTTTTTCAACTTATGTTTGGGTTTTAAAAAAAGTGTTGTAATACCTTCGGTTTAGAGGAAACATTTTGGGTTTGAACGTAAAGTGCATTTTCCATACCACACTTTCAGAAAAGTTAGGCAACAAAGTTGTTTAACGTCTGTGATTGTTCAGCTGCCAGAGTTTTGAGCACTTCAGGATATTGCTAGCAGCTAGGGAGTTTCCAGAGGGTCCTATTTTCACATCGCGCACGAGGAACTGCAGCGGGTTGCGTAAAACAACTGTGCGCACTACGTCACACGATGTTCGCCCGCTGCGCGTCTTCTTCCACGGCACTTCAACGTCTGGAATGGAAGAGACACGTCTGCACACGACGGGTAACTTTTAATTTTATGTGCTTAATTGTTTTAAAAATAACATTTTCTGCATAAAACAATATGAATTTGGGTAATCCTGCAGTTTAGAATACTAAACTCAGGGGCCGTTAAAATGAAAAAGTAGAAGGTGTTTTAGACTGACTTCGATGCGCTGAGTCGAATGCAACCCTCAGCTAAGCTCTAAGACCACTCCTTTTGCCACGAAACTGGATCAAATGCACGGTAAGTAGTACTCCTTCCCGACCTGCACGCCATTTTGACGTAAACACCACGTCACCAGCAATCAAAATGGCTCGCCGATAGTTGCTCGGGAAGTGACCGACTGAGTTTACTATTTATTATGTCTCTGTTTCATTGACAAGGAGTGGCCGTAGAGCTTAGCTGAGGGTTGCATTCGACTCAGCGCATCAAGGTCAGTCTAAAACAACCTCTATTTTTTCATTTGAACGGCCCCCTGAGTTTAGTATTCTAAACTGCAGGATTACCTGAATTTGAAAGAAATTTAAAGTTAAAGCCACACCGAACCTGTACGTGATAATATTTCATTTGAAGGCGCGAAATGAGCGGTGCTCCGTTTTGATTCGAACTGACTGAAAGTAGGCTGGGGGTAGGTAACCAAGCAACTATTCCGCATGTGACTGATTTTTGTTGAATGGTTGACTCACTTGTGTAAACAAAGTGAGTCTATGTTTTAACCCGGTGTTCGGTTGTCTCTGTGTGTGTGTGTGTGTCTGTGTGTCCGTGGTAAACTTTAACATTGACATTTTCTCTGCAAATACTTTGTCAGTTGACACCAAATTTGGCATAAAAATAGGAAAAATTCAGTTCTTTCCAGTCATCTTGTTTAAAACAATATTACACCTCTGGGATGGGCACAAAAAAAGGAAGAAAAAAAAGAAGCCTAATTACATGCAAACTGCATTTACTGTTATATTTATATTTTTTGTATTCTCTAAACTTGGCACTTTGATCTGATATTCTGACACAAAAACAAGAGGAGTCATTATTATCATTTTTTGTTCAAACAGGAACTTCTTTTGCTAAGCATGGAATTTTTTTTTATTTTGCAAACGTTTTGGTGCAGTAGGTAAAAAAAGGGAAATTACTCTGTAATTAATGCTAAGGGGACCTAATTTATCTCAAGTGAGTCTTGAAGGCCTTGCCTCTCTTGTATTTAGTTTGTTACGCTGACCAACGTCGATTCGAGGCAGCGATGATCAGAGCTGGGTAGAATCCTATCTTTGCATCTGAAATTATTGTACATGTTTTACCGGCATTTTTTCCCCCAAACATTTTTATTCAAAGGTTTACATACCAAATGAATATTTTACATTAGGAAGGTACAGCAGTATCGTGTTCAGAACATCAGCCATTCCACATCAAGCATCACATCGGCAGAACAGCAAATATTAATTCAAACATTGATCTGTGTGATACAACGCACGATTTACAATAAAATTGTAGTTTATGGCAGAATTTAAACTGTCCATTCACACATCGATTCCACTATCTCTCTCTCTTTCAGAGAAAATATTCTGTGTGTTACTCTTTTAGAAGATCCCCACCCCCATTTCTCACACATCTATCGTATACCCTCTCTGTCTGTCTGCATGTACATCTGTTTATCTCTCAGATCTGCCGTATGTCTATCACCTTCTCTCTCTCACTCTCGTAGATCTATCAAAGAAGCACCCTCCATCTCTCTTTTTGATCTGTCTTTGATCCCATCTTTCGTAGATCAGTTGAAGACCCCCCCCCCCCTCCCTCTTTCTCACTCTTTGATCTAACGCGACCTCTTCTGTCTCGTAAATCTATAGAGTCTCTATTGCTGTCTCCCCCCCCAGTCTCCCTCTTATTCGGTAGATGATCTGTTGCTGACCCCTTTCTTGTAAAATATATTGTTTTAGCTGTGTCTTGAACAGTTATTTTCGAAGGCGTGCTGGCACAGCATGACTGTTATTCCAGATGTCCTGACGACAGGGGCGCTACTTCCCAAGATGTAAGTAGATCAATCTGCTTAGCAACTAGATCCACACATCTCTCTCTTTTGGAGATCTGTCGAAGACACCCAGTCTCTCTAGCTCTTGGATTTACTGTAGACCCCTCCCCCTTCCCGTTTTTCTCTTTCAGATGTGCATCGTGGAACCTCTCTCTTGTAGATCTATCGAAGGTCTTTTTCTCACGTAGATCTGTTGTGGATCTCTTCTTTTAGATTATCTTGGACCTCTTTCGAAGAATGCAGACAATGCAATGCGCCCTAAAGAAGTGAAATAAATAATGCAGCAGCTAATCCAAGCTTTCTTCTGAACGTTAAGCAGTATATATATATATATATATATATATATATATATATATATATATATGTGTGTGTGTGTGTGTGTGTTGTACTTTATTTATCTGTTTTAAATTAAAACAACTGTTTGATAATTTTTTTTATACAAAAGTTAAAAATGCTAAATATTCTGAGAGCTGTCACGTCAGCCCAGGCCAGCCCCTCACATAGAAATATCGACGCACACATATAAAGGGGGGGGGGGAGAATGATCTGTTGTTTAAAATAATGTTTGAACAAGTATTTTTAAGATTGGACTTGACAAGATTTTGTAGTGGAGCAGTGTCTGATGTTCTGTTGTAGAGATTTCCAAAACCATGGGCCATAATGATAGTGTGTAATTGTTCGGAAACCATGGGACTTGCGTCTGTAACGCGGGATTTCGATCATGCGTGTGTCAGATGTTTAAAAAAAAAAAAAAAAAAAAAAAAAAAAGCGGCTAGTTAAAGAAAGTGGCCATAAAACAAACAAAAAACAAGGAGAGCACGAAACTTCAAGCATGCTAGGCGAAGGGCCTGCAACTCTCAATACCGAGTCAAACTTTTGGACTTGTGTTTCAAAGTCTTTCTCTCTCAAAGTCTTTCTCTCTCCAGCTGTGCATTATTACCTTCCACGACCGTTCTCTATGTTAAAGTTCTGAGTGCTCAAAGTCATCACTACTCTCTGTTTCAATACAAATCTAGCATTCACTAACTGGATCGATCGCTGATCCGTTTCGTCCACTTGCTATGGATACGTTTTTATTTACGTCCAGGGAGATAACGCTATTTGAATCATAATCGGAAGTCAGTTGTTCGACGTGTTGTCTGGCACGATCACTAATCATTACACTATCAAACTGGGAGGTCTGAAATATCTTCTCAGTTTTCCTACCAGTCACAGAGCAAGGCACCCCTCTCAGTCTTCCCCGTAAGTTCTTCCCTCCACCCCCCCCCCCCCCACCGCTAATTTCGATGCGTTGCGATTACGGCGAAATTCTTGCCTCCACACGCTGGCCACTCTTTTGGCTTGCATGAAAACGATTATGGCCGTTCTCTGTCCTTGCATTGTAATACACTGACATACTCTGCAGGAAGACTCAAGTCTGTTTAACTCCAGTGTCTGAAATAATGAGTACAAATATCAGGCACTCCAAAACGATATATATATAGCGAGAGAGAGAGAGAGAGAGAGAGAGAGAGATTCTGGTTAAAAAAAGAAAAAAGAAAAAAAAGAGGCGAACTTCTGAAATCGAGTAGAAGCAGATCGATGACTTGTGCAGGGTTCCATTCTTTGTGTAAGGATGTTGACATTGATGAACTCTATGTCCATCAAGCACGCGATACCAGCACGGCAACTGCAGAGACTGTTTACAGACACCGAGAAAAGGATAACACTGGAATGGAACCGCTTCGATTTTTTTTGTGGTACTACAAAAAAGGCACTTAAAGATTTGAACTTTTTTCTTTTTTTTTTTTTTTTTGTTGTTGTTGGTTTTTGCATACAAGTGCGGCAGAACAGTATGCTTGATATGCGTTTTTTGAACGGATCAAGACGGGCCGGTATGATGTCTTGGTGCAGTCAACGTTGTCTCACAACAAACATACGCTAGATACACGTGTTGAACGATTTAAAGAACTAAAATTTTTACTTTGCTTTGCGGCTTGAACATTATGCTTGCAAACATAAATCAGATGACTGTCGTTATTGTTCTTCTGCGCACACGCCGTTGCGCATGTTATACAGAGTTACCTTTTCTTTCACATTGTTACTTTTTCTTTCACATCGTTACTTTTTCTTTTGTACTATGATACTACAGCATGACAGCAGGAGAGGACCGGGTGGTGAGAGCGCAGTTCAAGCATATGGTGTACACACACACACACACACACAGAGCTCACACACCACGATTACGAAAAATTCGAGGTAAAAAAAACGACTGAAGAACGCTGCCAGTTTCTGCATGTGATATGCACAGTACAAATCTAATATGCAGAGCCTGAAAAAGAACAAATTTCATATAACCCTGATATTTCTGATGACAGTATATCTGGAGATCATAATTTCTTTGTCTGGTCGCTTGAGAGAAGGCCCCTTACGCTGTGATTTTGGTGCTAGGACTGACTGTCCAACGATGGGCGAGGATGACTTATCCCGAGGTGTCTTCCTTTAATTTCTGCTCAGGCTCATGGGGTGGTGGGTGCTAGGCGTCGCTCCCGTCAGCTGGGTCTTCTCGTTCCACGTAGGCAGCTTTTCAAGGGTCTGCACAGTGCGTTCATCTGCGTCTGATCTTACCCACAGCCTGGTATGGAAAGCATCAATTGTCTCCCGATTCTTTTTGTTTTGCATGACGAAATTTGAACACTTCAAAAGAGGTGTTTTGCTTTGGAGTGAAATAATCAGTGTCTTTTCCAGAGCATTATATTCATTTGGTACTGCTGCGTTATTTTCGCCATTTGCACTTTGCCTTTTTCTTCATCAGTAAACGAGTCACAAATTTCGTGCACGTTGTCTCCTGCCTCATGTAGAACTAGAAGAATGGCCTTCTTGCGACTATCTGCTGTGATATCTCAGGCACACTTCAAATTTTCTAATTCTTTTATCCATTTTCTCCATCTGGTACCTGCTGTACTTTCTTAGAATGTACTTCAAAACTTGGTAAGCTAGATGCCGTGATACACGATTCACGAAATTGTTAAGCCTATACGGTCTACCACATATAGATCTAGATCGAAATTTCACAGAATCATCGGGGATCTTCGTCGCCAGATTGTTGTGTTGTTGATATGGATATAAAATACATTCTTGCCGCACAATAGTTTAACACAGCACGTGTTTTTAACAATAATACAGTCTGATTTAAAGTGAGACCCTTTCGGATCTAGTAAGTTCCAAACAGATTTTACATACCATTTCCTTGCGCATGCGCTAAGCACTAAGCATATTGGGATTATTACAGAGCATCATGGCGCTTACTTTTACTTTCGTTACGAACAATAGATACGATGGACACAACAGTGAAGAATGCGCATTGACAGTTCCTGCATATGATATACACAATATAAACTTATTATTCAGGGCCTGATAAAGAACACGTATCACATAAACAAATTTCTGACGAGGGTAGCTGAAGGGAAATAACACTTCCTGAAGGGAAAATGTCCTGATACCCATGCGTCACAGCGCCCACCTGCAAAGAAAGTTTCGTCCCAAAACGTCAAATCACAAGACAGAAAATCATAACTTTTGCGTGTTTTGTTGTCATCTACATGGAGATCAGAGTGCTTAGGCCACTTGTATTTTGGAAAGGCTATTGCTTTGGTCACCAGACCTAAGACTAGAAGTATTACCAGGTAGATCTTCATCTTTATAGTCTACACCCGAGAAATGTTTGTCCACACACTTGATCACTTCTCGACACTTCTTTGCTGGCACTTGGATGATTTTTTTGGTGGTGTTTTTACTTCTTTTATTTTTATTTTTAAGGACTGATCTGACATGGGGATGGTTTTAACGTGGTGTCAGCCCTGATATGACCTTAGTGGTCGGCAGGGCTATAAACAGCATGATTTGATTTGCTGGCACTTCACATTCTCCAACCAGTTCATAAATACATTTGACCACAAGGTCTCTGAAGTGACCGCTTTCTGGTTTTGTCGGTGGAATTGTAAACTCAGCATTGTTTCTTTTCCCCAACAATGTCATAATTGTGTCTTCAGCAGTTGTCAGGTCATCTGATAATGGTTTTTTTCCTTTTCTGCCCCAAACGGCTTGCATACTTTTGGAAACTGCGTTTTTGTCTTTTTCATTCTGCAACTCCTCAAGCTTCCATTCTAATGTATCCAAATGCTTCACTAGATCATTAGGTTTTTTCTGCTATTGTTGATAACGCCTGTATACATTTATTTTCAGCTCTGAATATTGTTTTTTTTAATGTTTGAAATGTTACATTTGTGTTTATTTCCATTTTTCTTGATTTTTTTGGTCTTCTTTTACGTTTTTCAAGTGTGGGATGTTTTCTCTCCAGTTCACTGCAAAACTGTAATTATTGCCTATTTGTCTTGAAGAACCTGTTTCAAAACCTCCAGAGGATGACTTCTCTGGAGGAGTCGCCCTTTAGTTCCCGCTCAGGTTCAGGGGGTGGTGAGTGCCTTGTCCACTCCTCTGGAGGAAGAGAAGGCACTTGTCTTTTGTGGTGTACAGACCTTTATAAAAAAAAAAAAAAAAAAAAAAAATCAGCTTTCTTCATTTTGATATTACAGTAACCCAGCAAAGACAATCAAAATAAAACAAAATAGCTGAATATCCACATTCCATGCATTACACATCTCTCTTTGGCCATGTAGGCTATGTCCGGTGTTACAGATTATAAGATTTGTCAGTAACTAGACAGATTAATAAGAATGTTACCAAATTCGAAAAAAAGCCTTACCCCCAAAACAGGGGAAAACCCACGATGTACAGACCTGGATAGTGCCTCGACTTCCATGGGGAGCCTTTCCATTTGTTCTTCTAGTTTGTTGAAGGACGTTTCCCGCGAGACTGATCGTAGCCCCCATTCACGGAAAACTAAAGACCGTTGGCAGTTCCTGCAAATGATACACACAGTATAGTGGCGAGTGCCACGTGGTCCACTCCTCTGGAGGCAGAGATGGCACCTGACTTTTCTGGTCAGCACCTCGACTTCAGTGGTGAGCCTCTCCATTCGTTTTTCTGGGACGTTTCTCAGCAGGAGACGCGAGACTGATTGTAGTCCCCGATTCGCGGAAAACTAAAGACCGTTGGCAGTTCCTGCAAATGATACACACAATATACATTTATCATCCAGGATCTAACAGAAAGAGAACAAATGTCACTTTATCATGAAATTTCTGACTGCAGGGAATTAATTCTTCCTTCCGTTGTGTAGAAACAGGGAAAGAGGAAACCGTCTTCCCTGCAGTCTGCACTCGAATCTTTCATTCTTTTGTTCTTAAAGGTGAAGAACACCCGTGCCGTGTAACCAGCGTCTGTCAGGCATCTTCTGATCGACTGCTGGGATCCGTATTGTATTAGGCACAAACATTTTACGGCTAGCTCCATGATTCTGCTCCGGGATGTTCCACAAGACACCCCTTTTCCAGTTCTTGGGAGAAGTTGATGTCTTTAACTTATTTGAAATTTCCGTGGTGTGAGATATACGTTGTTGTGGTTTAATTTTTTTTTTTTTTAACGTGAATCGAGTGAGATGTGAGTAGAATGGTTCTTTTGAATTTGTTTTTATCGACATTTTAAACTTATTTTGCGTTCAGGTTTTAAGAACTGGCGGGTTATCAGCCCTGTAATGGCCCTCTTGTAGTCGGCTGGGCTAAAAGCAAAATGATTGGATTGGATTGGATTGAATTCCTTGCAAGCAACTCTGGTGGTAGGATTGGAACCTTCAGACTGACAAGTTGTTTCAGATTTGATGTGTCTTTACTTGATTTGAATTGGACGTTGTCCGAGACATATACTTTTGTGATGTGATCTTTTTACACTGTTTCAATATTTCATTTAAACTTGATTTGGGTTTCATGTGGATTGAGTGAGGCGTGGGTGAATGGGTTTTTAAAAAAATGTTATTTCAGTCAACCCTTTAACATTGTTTAGCATTTTTTGACTTGTTTTGAAAACCGACGGTCCTGAGATGGCTCCTTTGTAGTCGGCTGGGTTATTTATAAGCAACACAATTTGATTTCATTCTTTAGTTCTACCAAAGGCTCACTTCTGAAAATCTGCCAGATTATTGATGGAATAATCATGTTTTATGACAGTAGTATTCTAGCCTTTGAAAGCTAATTTTTTGCCTTACAAAACAATGTCTTACGAACATTTTCTTTCTCCCTTCCGTTGCATACAATTTTTTTTCTCCATTCCGTTGCCTTTGAGCTTTTATAAAATGAAATCTTTTTTGCCTTCAGTCTAAGTCGGTCAACAACCATTTGGTATGGCTTGAACCGGCACTAAGGACGCATGACTCAGGACACGGGACTCAGGACACAAAACTCTGAACACGCGACTCAGGACTCTGGACACGGGACTCAGGACTCAGGACACGGGACTCTGGACACTGGACTCTGGACTCGGACACGGGACTCTGGACTCAGGACTCAGGACTCAGGACACGGGACTCTGGACACTGGACTCTGGACTCGGACACGGGACTCTGGACTCAGGACGGGACTCAGGACTCTGGACTCAGGACACAGGACTCTGGACTCAGGAAACATGACACAGGACACGGGACTCAGGACTCAGGACACGGGACTCTGGACACTGGACTCAGGACACGGGACTCTGGACACTGGACTCTGGACTCAGGACACGGGACTCTGGACTCTGGACACTGGACACAGGACACGGGACTCTGGACACGGGGCTCTGGACTCTGGACACAGGACTCTGGACACGGGACTCGGGACACGGGACTCAGGACTCTGGATTCATGACACGGGACTCAGGACACGGGACTCTGGACACAGGACTCTGGACACGGGACTCTGGACACAGGACACGGGACTTTGGACACAGGACTCGGGACACGGGACTCAGGACACGGGACTCAGGACTAAGGACTCAGGACTAAGGACTCAGGATTCATGACACGGGACTCAGGACTAAGGACTAAGGACTCAGGACTCAGGACTCTGGATTCATGACACGGGACTCAGGACTCTGGACTCAGGACACGAGACACGGGAGTCAGAACGAGGGACTCAGACACGGGACTCTGGACTCAGGACATTGGACTCTGGACTCAGGACACGAGACACGGGAGTCAGAACGAGGGTCTCAGACAAGGGAATCAGAGCTGCAAAACCTCAAAACTCGTTGCTGACCAACGAGGTGTAAAAAAAAAACACAGGCTCATGTGAGCTGAGCAACACGCACGTGGCCCATATAGAACAGTCCGACGGGTGCAATAGCCGAATGGTTAAAGCGTTGGACTTTCAGTCTGAGGGTCCCGGGTTCGAATCACGGTGAGGGCGCCTAGTGGGTAAAGGGTGGAGATTTTTACGATCTCCCAGGTCAACATATGTGCAGACCTGCCAGTGCCTGAACCCCCTTCGTGTGTATACGGAAGCAGAAGATCAAATACGCACGTTAAAGATCCTGTAATCCATGTCCGTTAATAAGAGGAGGATTCCGACAGCGTTGGGTTTTCAACCGGTCGGCAGAACGTTCTGGGGCAATCCAGTGAGAAGATCAGTCATGTCAAATTCACTTCTGGAGGAAAATAGACGAATAGCACAGTGTGTGTGAGTGTGTGAATATGTGTGTAGAGTGACATGGAAACACAAGCACAACGATGAAGTAATGACGACGATGATGGGAGTAGTGACGACGACGACGAAGAACAGGTAACAGTAAGTAACGACGACGAAGAACAGTAAGTAAAGACGACGAAGAACAGGTAACAGTAAGTGACGACGACGAAGAACAGTAAGTGACGACGACGAAGAAGAGCGAAGAACAGTAAGTGACGACGACGAAGAACAGTAAGTGACGACGACGAAGAACAGGTAACAGTAAGTGACGACGACGAAGAACAGTAAGTGACGACGACGAAGAACAGTAAGTGACGACGACGAAGAACAGGTAACAGTAAGTGACGACGACGAAGAACAGTAAGTGACGATGACGACGACGAAGAACAGTAAGTGACGACGACGAAGAACAGTAAGTGACGACGACGAAGAACAGTAAGTGACGACGACGAAGAACAGGTAACAGTAAGTAACGACGACGAAGAACAGTAAGTGACGACGACGAAGAACATTGACGACGAAGACGAAGAACAGTAAGTGACGACGACGAAGAACATTGACTACGACGACGATGAGCACCGAGACAGCCGAGCACCAGGCTAGAGAACGCTGGCGACGGAAGGCAGTGGCAGGCTGCAGCAGCCCACGGAGGCTGGCAGCGGAATTCCAGGGAAGACAGTGGATGGTCAGTGGAAGGGTAGGGAAGTCAGTGGATGGACAGGGAAGTCAGTGGAAGACACGGAAAGTGGGAACGCAGACTCTGGTGTAAAGAATAGAGATCAGATTGGGTCACCGTTGTGTTCAGCTCCCACAAGAGTCACACCTCATGTTACATGCAGGAAGACTCAGACACTGTTGACCTCTGCCCAAACAATCCCTCTTCAGCCTGGACAGAAACTGACCCGGAAAATTTTATTCAAAGACAGAAAATTATTCCAGTGCTGATAACCACAGTTACAGATCTGAAACCCAAGAGTTCTAAACCGTCGAACCTCTGCTTGACCAAACACCAGTGTTGATCACAACTGCAGATCTGAAACTGAATAGATCTAAATCGTCGAAATATCTACTTGTCCAGACAGCAATCAATCTCACATTGACCAAACTTGACTCAACTATAATTATCTGAACAGTGAACGTCACTATTAAAACATAAATCTAACCATATAGATTTGTCTGCATTTCAAAACCACTTGTGGAACTCACGTCGACTATGCAGTAAACGTGCTTCAACCCAGTGAGCAAAAATGAATTATTGGGTACTTACAGACATTGAGAATCGAGAAACAGATTTGAAGTAGAATCGATTTAATCTCTCCCAAAGCAAAATACCACACTCCTTAAATCACATGTCTGCAACAATTCAAGGCATATTTTGCACACCACGAACTCATTGCAAGCTTAACCTTCACCTCCCTTCACTCGACCCTCAGGGAAAAAAAAAACCGCTACAACTATGCTAACCAAAATCTGTGACACTGAACAGCTTATGCTATTTAGGATCAGCGTCTTTGATTGGACATACTCTCGCTAGGCCACTATGATGACTGATCTTCTCACTGGATTGCCCCAGAACGTTCTGCCGACCTGTTGAAAACCCAACGCTAGCTACCCTGTCGGAATCCTCCTCTCTTATTAACGGACATGAACATATACCGAACAGACAAAATTTCTTAACACATAAGGACGAAACAACATGGCTGAACTGTCTATACAGTCTTGTCGTACCTTTCAGGCGGGTACTGCTACCCAGATGCTGAAAGGCACAGAACACCGAGAACACAGAAGAACGGGAGCCATTCGGAGGAAAAGGATCCTCACAACTGAGCGCAGAACTCGGGCCAAACAGCCCTGAAGAGACCACCACAGGCACTGCTGCTTCCTGTGGCAGTCCCGGGCGAAAAGCCCAGAATCTTGTCACTGACCAGCAAAGAAGAGGCTGATCTCAGTTCAGTGACTGAACTGAGACGGAGACTCGCAAATTACGTGCAATCAGCACAATCCACACTGTTCTCTAGTGTTACAGTTCCTTACGGCTCTCCCCGTGGTGAACGAGGGTGTGCTGAAGGCCTGTCGGCATTTCCAGGCTGGAAATGATGATTCCAATCGTAGAATGCCGTACAGAAGCCCCATATTTACACACTGGCAATAACTATTCACACACCCACACCCACCCACCCACACACACCCACACCTTTGAATCACCTAAAGTACGATTTGATCTGGCCTCGTACCATAAAGTCTCCACCAGTTCACTGGCATGCAAAACTTACTTTTCCGAATTCTGCCACCAATTTCCCACCTTCCAGAAAATCTTCACTGACGGTTGGAAGTCTGAGGAGGGTGTTGCTGCAGCTGCATTCTGTCCTGCCTTTCCGGACCAGCCCTCAACGAAACACGTTCTGTCTGACAGCTCAGTTTAAACTGCGGAACTGACCGAACTTGTTCTGGTATTAAAAATGGTACTCCATGCAAAACACAAGAATTTTATTATGTTTTCGGACTCCTTGTCAGCCCTGTAGGTGATCACCTGCAGGAATCTGACAATCCGAAACTGCTAGAATTTTATGAAATTTCTACACTTGTAACAAGTAAAGCGTATGAGATTTTTTGGCCAGGGTTCCTGGCCATGTTGGCATTCGTGATAATGAAATGGCAGACCAGCTGGCCAAGAACGCTGAAAAAGAAAAATTGTTGAGATCCTACATAAGAAACACAGACTTAAGCAGAAAGTGAACATTTACGTTAAGGATCTTTGGCAAGAGGACTGGAATACCCAGACGGACAACAAGCTGTTCCAAATTCGTCCAGACATAAATGAGTCCCTCTTACCGATTTTGAAGAATCGAAAGGAGTCTGTGCTGTGTAGACAGCGCATTCGGCACACTTTCCTTATTCATTCTTACTTGTTGAAGGGGGAGGAGGTCCCTTGATGAATTCCCTGTGATGAGCCTCTCACTGTGAAACACGTGCTCCTTGACTGCTGGGATCTGCATGACGTTAGACACAGACATTACACGGCGGATTCTCTGAAGACATTGTTTCGTGATATCCCTCTGTGGACGCTGATGGACTTCTTGAAAGAAGTGAACATTTTAAATCACATTTTAATGGTTTAAACTCTGGAAAGTTTTTTAAACTTGTGTGAAAAGCTTGATGCGATGACTAGTCTTATTGTACTTTTTTTTTTTTTTTTAACCCTTGAAGTAGATGCTAACGTGGCGATAGCCTTAAGATAGCCATAGTTGTCGGCGAGGCTCTAAGCACGATAAATTGATTTGATTTGTCAGGCTTACAATTCTGTACCAGTACTTTACGAGTCGAGTGTACCTGTCAATAACAATTGGCCGTCTATCCACATTCTTATAGAGCGACACTATTTTTCACATCCCTGCCAGCAGCCAATATTATAAGTATATGCTGACGTGGCGATAGCCTTGAGATGGCCTGAGTGGTCGGCGAGGCTGTAAGCAGCATAATTTGATAATCTGACCCAGTATCATTTTATAAATTTTAACCTGTACTCTTTCAGTGGCACCGTGTTTCTGGAATCACCAGATTTCAGAACCGTACATAAGAATGGGCTTAACTTTTGTGAATGACTGGGAAAGAAAACAGTAAAATCGGGGGGAAAAAAAGCACTCTCAGTGTTCTCTCGCTTGCAAGACCAAATTTCGGACAGTGCGGAGATTTGAAACTGGTCACAGGAATGACGTCACCAGCAGTGACGCACGTGCAAGCAGTGGAAAGGAAAGGGGGGAGGGGGCGGAAGTTTGCCGCACTTTGTGCCGTCAGACATCATGTTTCTTTTGTGTCTGAACCTTTTTGTTGCCTTGCTTCGTTTTGGTTTTTGGTCTCATCTCATGCTGAAGCTTCCGTTTTGTTTGGCGCAGTTAATTGTGCGGGAGAAGGGGTGGGGGGGGGGGTGGGGGGGGGGGGGGGGGGTTATTGATTAGCTGGGTTGATGAGTTTGCTTTAGCTTGCATCACCTCACTGTTTCTTTTTCTCTTCCCTCTATCCTATTTTGAAAACAGGCTTTGTTGATGAGAATGTCGTTCCTTGGCATTCAAAGTTGATATTAAAAAAAAAAAAATCAAAAAAAAAAAATCGGTTGGTATGATGTCATCGAGACCCTTTTGTGTATTTGAATGAGGAGGAAACAAAAGAGTTCTGAGAGTGGAAATCGAGTGCCAACCCCCCCCCCTCGCCCCCCCCCCACATCCCCCCACCCTTTCCCCCATTCGCCATATTCTTCAAAAGGTTAAAGGTTCCGTCAGACGTAGAAGGACAAGGGGCAGTGAATTAGTATTCGCTGTCGAGAGTTTGCCACAGGAAGGCGTGGCCCCAACCAACACGGTACCCTGGTCGGGTTCACATCCCCACACACCTGGGTGGAGTGAGGGAAATAGGGAACAAACTTACCTTTCCCCCGAGGACACAAACACCATGCCCAGGACGCAGCCTTGAACCCCGATCACTGGTGAACTGTATTTTGTATTTGTATTTCTTTTTATCACGACAGATTTTTCTGTGTGAAATTCGGGCTGCTCTCCCCAGGGAGAGCACGTCGCTACACTACAGCGCCACCCATTTTTTTGTATTTTTTCCTGCGTGCGGTTTTATTTGCTTTTCCTATCGAAGTGGATTTTTCTACAGAATTTTGCCAGGAACAATCCTTTTGTTGCCGTGGGTTCTTTTACGTGCGCTCGCTAAGTGCATGCTGCACACGGGACCTCGGTTTATCGTCTCATCCGAATGACTAGCGTCCAGACCACCACTCAGGGTCTAGTGGAGGGAGAGAAAATATGGGCGGCTGAGCCGTGATTCGAACCAGCGCGCTCAGATTCTCTCGTTTCCTAGGCGGACGCGTTACTTCTAGGCCATCACTCCACATAGTGTGGAGTTAGAAGTCTGACGCCGACCTGTGTCCCTGCCATGTGAGCCTTGTGATTTATTGCTTTGCTTTTTCAGCCTCCCGCCCACCCCCTTTACTTTAATCTATTTATTTATTTTTTGTTGGAAAAATACTGACATCACACACACTCGTCCACGTGTCTACTAGTACCGTACAACAATTACTTTTCGTACTGTGATTTTTTTCTTCTTTTCCGTTTATTTGTTTATAGTGTGTTCATCTAAGATGATGATATTAGACTGAAAATAAATGATATTATTATTATTATTATTTGGATTATTATAATTTCTATCATAATGATGATTGTTATTATTAATTAGAAATCGACATTTCTGTCATCATTGGATCTTTGTTTAAAAGAAAAAGAAAAAAACAACAACAAAACAACAACAACAACAACCAACAACAAACAACGAAACAAAAAAACCCCAAACAAACAAACAAAAGAAACCCCAACCAAAACACACCCCAAAAACAAATATGTTTAAAAAAAAAAAAAAATCTAAAAAAGAAAAACGTACCTCTGAAAATCGATGAAAAATTCCCCAGAGCACAAAACAGAGTGTAGGAACCCCGGTTGAAGTGTCCTGTAAATTCCAAGGGATGGTCGCCGGTACAATGCTTTACCCCAGAGACACAGCACGACGCATTAGATGTATACATATTTACATATTTACAGTAAGCTCCCACCGAGGTCACTGCGCTAACTGAAGATATTGATTCTGAAATCAGAGGTAAGCTAACACACCGAAGACACTAAATACAACTAAATAAAGAACTGTACTGTGATCAAAACCGCTTTATTTATTATTTATCTGTTGCCCTGAAATGGTGCCTTTGTGGTCGGCTGGGCTATGAGCAACATGATTCGATCTGATCTGTCTACTACGTTAATTATTATACAGATTTTTTTTGTGTGTGTCTCTTCTATCACAAAGTGCAGCATCCAAATTATCTGAATGAATGGAAGCAAAATTTAATGATAAAAAAGACAAGAGAGGCAATGTCTTCAAGATTCACTTGTGACATGTACTTAATCAAAGGAATAATGAGGGGGGGGGGAAAGAAGAAAGGAGATTCAGCCATCCTGTCAAGAAGCCTTGTTAAACGTAATTAATATCTGACGTACATAGTGTGACGCTTTTTAGTTCCAGAATCTACTTGTTTTTTTAAATTACGTCACATTGTGTACAGTTTGGTACTTCCCGAAAAAAATGCTACTTGGGAGAATGTACATTGTGAAAGGTCTTCACACTGCGTGTAGAACACAAAAGCCTTTCTATGTACCGAGTGATAATTTCCAAATGTAATGTTTTAGATGAGAAAAGATCAGTTCAGAAACAAATTAATGCCCATGCTTCAAGACATGATTAATCTCACCTTCAGTTAGCTGCCCCAATGAGATTTATTCATCAGTGTAACTTTTAGACGAAACGAAAAGTTCCTATTTGAACAGAGAATGATAAAAGTGACTGCTGTTGATCAGTGTTTCAGTATATCAAATCAGTGTAAAAATTTATGAACAGAAAAAAAAAAAAAAAAAAATGTAACAGTAAATTTATTTTGCAAGTAATGTGGCTTCTTTAAAAAAATTTTTCTTGGTGCCCACCCTAAATTTGCAATGTCACGAAAAACAGTATGGAAAGAAGATAATTTTTCCTATTTTTGTGTCGAATTGACAAAAGTATTTCTAGAAAAAATGACCGTGTAAACATTAACCGCACGCGCGCGCGCACACACGCACGCACACACGCACACACACACACAAACAAACAAAAAACCGAAACCGGGTTATAACATAGGCTCTCTTTGTTTACACAAGCGAGTCAGTGATTCTTTTCGACAAGATTTTCAGGTTTTTGTCAGAGCTGAGACTAAACGATATAGTGTTTGAAAACTGAGCAGCAGAATGGTATTACTTGTACATTAAAACAGAACTTCCCCCCCTCCACAACCCCCACCCCACCCCCCGAAAAAAAAAAGCGAAACAAAAAACAAACTAAAACAAAACCTCCCCGCCCTCCCCCCCCTCCAAAACAAAAACAAAAACAAACAAAAAACAAAACAAAAACAAAACCAAAAGAAACAAAAACAAACCAACCCCCCCCCCCCCCCCAACAAACAAACAAAAAACAAAACAACAACAACAACTAAAAAACGACAACAACAAAAAACCAACCCCAAACAACAACCAACAACAAGAAACAAAACAAAACAACAACAAAACATTAACAGTAAATATAAAAACAAAACACATATCGACTTAGTCCAGCGGCCAAAAATGTCACAGCTTTTGACTAAATTCGAAAGAAAGAAGTTAGTGGTATGTTGTATTGAAACATGTCAAGTAGTGCACCTTACAGTTTGGCCAACATCAGAGTGAGAGCTCTATGATCAATGGTTTCTCCACTGCAGTAGGAACTCATGTACAGCGTCGTCTTTTGTGAAGGACTATGACTCTCAAACTAAGAAGAAAGAATGCACTGGCTATTTGTGCTGCAGTATTTGGGGATTAGGAATGGGGGCTAGCCGGCTTTTGGGGACCATCCCGGCGCTGGCTGTCCTAAAGCCCTTGTGGCCGAGAGTGTGTGGATGTTACTTGGGCAAGACAATCTCTACTACAATCAAATTCTAGCCCAGATAGGACAGCAGATGCCTCCTCTGCTGATCTGATGGTCATAGTCGGGCACGACTGACTATCATACAGTGTACAGTTCTGTTGGAAATTCCTGACTCTTTTTTCAGCATCTGCTTCCCCTTCTTTCTCTTTCGTTTTTGTTGTGTGGAGTCAATATGAATCTCGCCTGTTGTCTTGGGCATGGTTTATCGGCATGCCAGCACAAAACCGCAGCGTTTTCTCGTCTGTAAGCTGCGTTAGAAGTACTTGGAACCTGTGTTGTGGAAAGCATTCAGAAGCCGTTATTAGTGACTGAAGAACGGACTCTTTTTTAAGTTAAGTGCGGTTATCGGGTTTCTCTGGTGGAGACAAAATTAAAACTTAATTAGGTTTGGGGCGTTTCTCTTTACGGGAGGGAATTGCTTGTCACACAGTCCCCGTGACGCACGTGCTGAGGGGAGAGAGAGAGAGAGAGAGATCGCCATTGTCTGGCTTTTTTCTTGTCTCTCTTGCGTGGCAGCTGTCTGTCTCTCTCTCTCTCTGTCTCTCTGTCTGTCGGTCTGTCTCTCTGAAGTTTCGCATTTGCTTGCAAAGACCTTTCCAGCAGAGCAGAGTAGGCTGTGTTTACCATAATGCGCAAACTGTGAAGTTTTTGGAAGTAAGTAGTTTGATGTGTTTATTGATTAAAGCAGTTTAACGTTCAGTTTCAAGGTACTGTTGTGGAATGAATTAGGGTCTTGATAAAGCTGTTGTCCATTGTGACAAAGTTCATTTATTTACACTTTGAAATGTCATGGATTATGAGTGCAAGCACCGAACGATCTGATACATGGTCAGACTAACAGATGCCCCGTGTATTTGAATTCCGTAGTTAGGTGTATAAGGTCTCATCTCATCTATCCCATCTATCCCATGACCCGTGGGTGGGTCGTTGGGGCACCATGGATGACTGCCTGGTCAGCTCGCGCCACCTGCCTCGGTCCTCAGCGGCCCTTTGAGTTGTGGCAAATGGCAGGCCCGTCCACTCTTTGATGTTGTCCTCCCACCGCTTTCTCTGTCTGCCTCTCTTCCTCCTTCCTGGCCTTGTACGGTGTATAAGGTACTGGCTGAAAATAACATAGATGGAGCAGTTAAGATTTCGGCTCTTTTTACGCAGTGGTGGTGTAGCTGGTGTCTTGTCATGAAAGGCACGGGTTCAAACCAACGCCATGTGCAGCACTTTAAAAAAGTGTGCTCTATGGACTTGCGTGGGGAAAAATGGAGGAAAGAGGAAGGGTTATGGAGGCGAAGGTGAGATAGGCTTGTGGTTAGAAAGGGGAGGGGAGGGGGGGGGGGGGGGGGGGGGAGAGGGAGAGAGGGTGGGCACGCATTCAGAAGCCGTTAGTTATAGACGGAAAGACGCGGGCTCTTTTAAGTTGAGAGCGGTTATCGGGTTTCCCCGGCAGAGACGCCGTTCGAACTTCATTTAGATTCAGGCGTTTCTTTCCCTTGATGTGAGGCCCCCGCTATCACAGCGAAATGCTGGCCACACAGTCCCTGTGACGCACGTGGTGAAGAAAAATCAATCAAAAGAAACTAATAAGAAAGAGAGAGCTTGCGAGGGAAGTCGCGAAGAGAGACACAAAGAGATCACCTTTCACATGCAGAACACGAACACCTTGAGAGTTTTGCGCTCGGACATGAATTTGATGGACCCTTATTTGTTTGCCTGTTTTGAAGGGAAAACTTCTTTGCGTGACGTCAAGTGCATGTCTCCAGATCATCTCTGTATGGGTGTTCCTGTGATGCCAGCAGAACGTCTTAGATGGGGTGTTTCTTTAGTGACGTACTCATGTCTCCAGATCAGCTGTATGGGCGGTCCTGTGATGCCAGCAGAACGTCTTGGATGGGGTGTATCTTTAGTGAGGTACTGAATCGCAGCCGTGAAATAGTACAGTTGCTTTCTTGTAGCGATGGCTGACGTATGTTGTGCAGGTGTCTGGTATGGTGGAAAAAGAAACCTGCGTCTCCAAAGTATCTTGTGCAGGAGGGAACCACCATTCAGTACATTTCTCTTCAGACCTCTGTTGCAATGGCGTCCGCCGAATTATATTTGTTTGATTCTCACAGAAGCTCTGATTGTAGGAAGAGGGAATGAGGCGGCATGCTGACTCCAAACTGGAACACTGAAGAAAGGTAAAAGTCTTCAGCAGGTTCAGGAGCAGCCGTGATGAGTCGATGAAACACCAGCCGAGGTCACCCAAAATGTTCTCCCCACCTGCCTCGGCACACGTTTTGACATTCATGGTGAGAGCCTGCTGTTTTATAGGGAATTTGAACTCCTTCGCAGACTTGCTTTGCATTAAGTCAGTACACCTTGCTGACAATTTCTGCTTTGTCAGCATTCACAGTGGCGTCTGCTTTTACACCAGTGCTTATATTTCTCGGAAGTTTCTTCATCGGCAAAGGGACATTTGGTCGATCAGAAGACTCAGAAATGGACTGCCACACGTCCTGCTTGTCTCCAGCTTTCCTGTTTTCGCCAACTTCCACTTTTTGCTCACTGGCGCATCATTCCAGGCCTGTCACTTCTTGCAAGGCATTGCTCATGTCGGGACAGACCGGCATGGACAGAAGCCACCGGGTGCGATGAGAATCTGCCGTTCCACTTCCCTGCGTCAGACGCAGATTGACGCCGCTCATTAGCACTTGATCCACGACCAAGTATGTGCTTCGTCTAGCGCAGTATTTGACACTTCTGCGTATGACATGCTGGCCCTGCATGAAGGCGTTTTGGACGGCAGGATGGCCATCCTTCATCTTATGCGTTTTGAAGGTAGGTGTAAAGAGACGTGGTGTGCTGGGAGTGGTAGGAAGATTATTTATTTACAGCTTGATTCTGCCCCAAACTGCTTCAGTCCACTCTTCATCAGAACCCAGCTGTAAACAATGTTCTATTTGTAACTGACAACCAGAGTTTTTGATCTCATGTACAGAATCCTTTTTCCTGCACCACAGCAGATAGTTCTGTTCGTCTCAGAGGTCATTGCCTCTTTTACTAGAACTGGATCTGTCCCTTAGTCCTCAGCGATGACGTCCAACGCTGTTCGGCACATCATTTGTTTGAAGGCGTGAATCTAGCAAACCAGGTAGTCTGGCCCAGTACGTTTAGTCAGAGGTAGGGAAAGCTTAACAATGCCCTAAGTTTTGCAACCGGCCTTTGACGCGGTGTGGCCAACAACTAGACCTTTGATATGTGCTTTACTTAGGTCAGGTATCTGCTTCTTTTAAAACAACCACCCAGATGTGGTATAGCATATATCGATCATTTTGCACAATTTGACTCCCCCTTGAAACTGCAGCTGCAACTGAACAGTGTGATTTGATTCGTTCCTGTACAGTCACACCAAAAATCCGTAATGCCCTAATTAAATACACTGTCCCAAACCTCATCCTCATTCAGTCGTTTTGGCAGAACATGTAACTATCCCGTATAGGCCATACCAGTCACCAGTAAGCCATCACCATCACGCAGTCACACTGACAGCGTTCTGAGTAGGACAAACATACAGCTGCCTTTCCCTTGCAATTAACCATCCACCGCGAACCCTGCAATCTGTAATAATGGTGTTGGTTTGGGAATCCGCTTTGATTTACAGATTTACAGGTCTGTATCGCGTGATCCTGATTGAGTGAAGTGCAATTGGGGGGGTCACAGGTGATGAATGACCCCGGTCTACAGCGCGTGTGGAGTTGCGTTAAGTCCGTTCCATTTGTCACTGGAGAAACCCGAGTCTCCATCAGTTTATACCTCAGACGTGTTCTGCCGTTACCATCAGTCAGTATTTGTCCCTGAAAACCAGTAAAACGGACAGTGTGTTCCCCGAATGCTGGTTTGGATCTAATCCTTCTTCGTCTTCCCACTTCACGATGTTCAGAGTCATTGGGGCGCCGAACATGAGAAGCATGTGATAGGCTTTACTTAACCGATTTCTGTACAGGACCAGTTGCAACGAAACCGACCTAACTACTGTGAACAACTAGCGGCACGCTAGCCACCCAACTAAGCTGCCGCAGCTTGTATAGTGGGACCATCTCAGCTGTCACCGAACTATCCGTCACTGTTTTCGGTGTGGCCGCTCAATGCTCGCCACTGCTCTAGGCTCGCTCCGTGCTTTTCCACAGTGCAGCTCACAGCTTTATGAAGCTGTTGACTTTGCCATTGTTGGGTAAAGGTGAAAATAATGATACATTGTACGTACCTGGTGCAAACTCCCACTTATCAGTAGTGCATTATGCTGAGAATCTGAGGACATAGAAGTCGAAAAACAAAATTGACATACGCCAACACAGTACTAGAAATTGCAGACATGAAAATCGCAGGAAAAACGCACAAAACACCCCCACCCACCCCACCCCACCCCACCCACACACAGAGCTAACACTAATCCACAAGCACACACACATGCTACAGGAATACTCCAATGGAAGGGGGGCGGGGTGGTGGGGGGCACAAGGGGAGTGTAGAGGGTGGGAGGAGACAAAGGCCTGTACTTCGTCACATCGAAAGGCCATTTTGAACAGGTGGGTTTTAAGCTTTCTTTTGAAAGAGGAGAGAGTTGTTGAGTGCCTGAGTTCCAGAGGAAGAGAATTCCAGACACAGATCCCAGATGATAGCATATGGGGTTCAGTGAATGTGACTATACTTGTGTCTGTATTATGCCAGTGCTGTTCTGTGGCACCAGTATTATACAGCTGTTCAGCCGTGTGTGGCTGGTTGGGGGAATAAGCACCAACAGGTGGTTCCAGTGGAAGTAGACACAGAGTTCTGTAACGATCAGCGTGGGGGGAAAGGCCCATTACAGTTTCTGTCTGAAAATTGTGGCAAACGTGGCTCCGACGTCATTTGTGTTCATGTAACAACCAGACAAAACCAAAAGCGCGGCAAAGCGAAATAAAATCAAAACGAAACGAAGCAGGGCAAACTTTCCAGTTTTTTTTACTATTTATTTATCTATTTATTCATCCTTTTTTTTTTTCCTTTTTTTTCGCTCACGTAATCTCTAAAATTCTGAAAATGTTCAATGCAGAGAAAAAAAGAAAAAAAAAAAAAAAAAAAAGAGAGAAGAAAAGTGCAGCAGAGTTACATCTCCTGGAAGGGTTATCTTTTGTGCCTGATTTCCTTTCTTGCATCTTTTCGTTCAAGCCCTTTCCGAGTGATCCTGCATTTTATTCTGATGGCCAATAAACACGAATCTTTTTGTTGTTGTTTTGTTTTTTGTCTTGACTGTATAATTTTGGTTGAAATTTGTTGATCAGACATGGAATGCAGATGACAACAGAGATTAATCTGTCCGTTTTCGAACCCTGAAACGACACTCTTGTGTCCATTGAGATTTAAACGAAACTGTCATAACATGAAGCGTCGCCGGATGTTGGGGGAAAAAATACCTCCGTGTGTGTGTGTGTGTGTGTGTGTGTGTGTGTGTGTGTGTGAGAGAGAGAGAGAGAGAGAGAGAGAGAGAGAGAGAGAATCCATTTTAAGTTATTGGGAATAAAAGGATTTCGACAGCAATGATTTGTTGTTGATGTGATGCAAATGCGACAAAAACGCGTTGTTAGACATACAGCAACACGAGAGAGAGAGAGAGAGAGAGAGAGAGAGAGAGAGAGCATGTCTATGTTACCCAAGGTCTAAGTTCCCCCAGGCCTACGTTCCCCAAGGTCTAAAATCCCCCAGGTCTATGCTCCTCCAGGCCGAAGTTCCCCCAGATCTGTGTTGCCCCAAGTCTGTATTCCCCCAGACCAGGTCTATGTTCCCCAAGGTCTAAGTTCCCCCAGGTCTATGCTCCCCCAGGTCGAAGTTCCCCCAGGCCTATGTATGTTTAATCATACGTACACTGGTCGGCAGTGATAACTGGTTAGCAACAGTCAGTGGTGGTCAGTGGTTAGTGATCAGTAGTGGTCTGAAGTGGTCAGGACGTCACGTTAGTGTGCAAACGTTTTAAAACAACAACGCAAACTGAAGATTTTTGCGTAGTGGCCAGTAGTCGTTATGGTCAGCAGTGGCAAGAAATGGCCAGTAATGGCCGACAGTAGTCAGTAGTGGTCGGGTCAAACCTTGCCAAGACGTCCCAAATAATGCATAACCGTCACAAAGTGATGCAAGTTGAACTCTGATAGTATACAACAGTGGTCAGCTGTGGTCAAGCAATGGTGAAACACTTGCTGCAACTTTATCATGGACAGATGTAGCACAATAACGCAGCATGAGCACTTTTGGGTCGTGGTCGATAGTGGTCAGCAGTGGTCCAAGATCGGTGGAATAGAGACCTGGGGGAACATAGACCTGGCTGAAAAAAAAAATTGGGGAACATACCTGGGGGGAAAAGTTGACCCGCTTGAGAGCTGTGTGTGTGTGTGTGTGTGTGTGTGTGTGTGTGCATGCAACGTTGTGTGTGTGTGTGCGTGCGTGCGAGCGCGCGTTTGTGTGTGCACGCGCGTGCACGCTCATTTGTGTGTTGTCCATCCTTCTTGTCCGGTAAAAAGTGCGTCTCTGAAGCTTAGTTATCGGGCGATTCCACTTGAAATGCTGATGGCTGTTTCTTCAGGTTTCAGGACTTTACTGGAGACGACGCTCTTCCCATCCCAATCAGTGGCTTGTCACACACACACACACACACACACACACACACGGAGTGACGCACGTGTATTCAGGAGAAAAGAAAAGACAGCGGCATGTTCATCGTTGCTTTTTTGTGGTCGTCGGCGACAGTTTCTTTTTCTCTCTTACCTCGTGCTTGAAGAAGAGTCTTGTTTTCTTTGGCTTGGGCGCTAGTTCTGTTCTGTGAATATTGATCAGCTGGCTTGATTAGTTTGCTTTAGACTGTCTGTGTGGAGGAATCTCGATTTTGTTTTTGTGTTTTGGGTCTTCTTCGGACAGCCTCATGATTGAGCGTCTGTCGATTATCAACGTCCGTTCGTGTTCTGCAAGTGTAAGTGGTTTCTCTGTGACGGCGTATGCGAAATGTACAGCGATCGTGCCAGCCGAGTCTGTTTCACTGTGTGTGTGTGTGTGTGTGTTTGTGCGTACGCGCGTGTGTGTGTGTGTGTTTGTGTGTGTGTTACTAATTGTGTGTGATTGTGTATATGCACATGCGCACTCATTTTGTGTATTTTCCTGTTCCTCTCGTGTTGTAAAGGAGTGTCTCTGAAGTTCGTTATCGGGCGTTTCCACTTGAAATGCTGATTACCGTTTCTTCAGGTTTCAGGGCTTTCATGGAAACGACACCGTTCCATTCCCAATCAGTGGCTTGTCACACACATGGTCATGCACGTACAGGAGGGGGGGGGGACGGAGGGGGGATAAGGGGGTAAAAAAAAAGAAGAAAAAAAAAGGAGAGATCGGACATAGAAGGATCTATCTACAGTTTCCAGAGCTCCTCTGGTCAGCTTGTAAGAATGAAGGCAGTTGATTTGTAACCCAGCCTAGACGTAACACTATTGCAATCCCATTGCACAAAACTAGATTTATTTTAATTTTATTTTATTTATTTATTTATTTTTTTTCAAAATCAGACATTGTGCGAATAAAATGGGGTTCATCTGTTGCATGTATCATCTGGATATTGTAAGGCTTGAAACTGGCATCAAAGATTAGATTACTGCGCAGAGCAGCGGCATTAAGATGTCTTAACCAGTCGGCCAGGCGAGCTCAGCTGAAGT
Organism: Babylonia areolata; assembly: GCF_041734735.1. NCBI lineage: Eukaryota > Metazoa > Mollusca > Gastropoda > Neogastropoda > Buccinidae > Babylonia > Babylonia areolata. Next base: position 69,483,747 of record NC_134893.1, on the reverse strand, counting down.
GATTGGTTTGTACCGCCCCAGAATAGCTTCCATTCATCGGACGACGTCTTGACGTCCATCTTGCGAGGCAAATTTCCGCTGTCGGTTGCGGAATCTTCTCCCAGCTTTTGTTTGACCAGGACGGACATTACCTCCTGACTGCTCCGGCTGTGGGCGTGGAGCGTGGGCAGTGTTTGGAGAGGCATCGTTTCTCCACGGGCGGTGAGCACGCTCGGTTCCTCTCCTGTCACGTAGCGCGAATCGATTGGTGGTGTGGGCATGAAGTGGTCGCTCTCTCTCTCTCTCGTCTTTGAGGAATTTGTCTGTTTCTTTCTATCTCTTGTCTGTATGTCTTTGACTTTAGTGGTCGGCGAGGTTCTAAGCACCGTAATTTGAATTTGAATTTTGTCTGTCTGTCTCTCTGTAAGATTATGTTTTGGATGTACGTGTATCATATTCCTGTTGGTTTGAATTTTAAAATTTTTAAAAAAAAAGTTTGCTCAGATTTAACATCACACGTGTCCGATTTGTTTCTGGTCCACCACCCCTTTCTCATACACCCAGATATATGCAGGCTAGTTCTACAAAAGATCTTCCTCCTCCTACCCACCATACCTCCTGTTGCCCCTCCCTCCCCTACCCCACCCCTCCACCACCCCATCCTCAGTGCAGTCTATGTATAACTGCATTGTGGAGCGCTGCAGGGAGTCAGCAGAGGATGGGGGGGACGTGGGGGGAAACCTCCTACACCTTTCCTCACCCCCGCCCCCTCTCTGCTAAACGTGATAAACGGATTTCAGTCCCTGACGGTTGCAGACGTTCGGGAGGGGGTTGGGGGGTTGGTGGGAGGGAGAGGGTAGGGGGGGAGTGGTTTTATTTTACGTCGTCGTAGGTGTGGGGGCCGCCCCGCTGAATAGTAAGTACTCGTAGTTCCCGTGCACTGACGACGTTGGTAATAATTACGTGAACGTCTGGCTCTCTCTCTCTCTCTCTCTCTCTCTCGTTACCAGGGTTGATAGTTTGGCCAGGGGGAGGTCTCAGTTTGATGGGTCTGCATCGCCTGCGTCCTCAGAGGGGAAGGGAAAGGGGGTGGGACTGGGGGGTGGGCAGGGATGGAGTGAAGGAGGATGGATGGGATGGAGTGGAGTAGGTGTTGGTTGGTGAGAGGGGGTCGTATACATTTAAGTGTCCTGAAAAGTATTGAAGCTTTTCACTAGTTGCTTTGATTGCACACAGCATCGGCGTGCGTCTGTCTGTTTTCCGATCGTGAACACATGCAGCGTGGTTGTGGGTGTGGGATAGAGCAGCGTAACTCTCTCCATACGAACGGCGAAAGAGACGACGTTAACAGCGCTTCACCCCAATTACCATCATCAAAATATTGCAAGCGGGAAGGCTCTTATACTGAAGAGGTGAATATTGACAAAGAATACCACAATTCTGACGACGGAAGCTAAAGGTTGGGTCATTCAGACACCCACTGGACATCCGAGGGGTCTGTGTAGAGGAGAAGAGAGGACTGGCCGTACTGAGTGAGTTAAACGACTGGTACTGGGTACGACATAAAATTGTGTGGGTTTTTTTGACCAGTAGACTTTTAGTTGTTTATTTTTTTGTGTTTTGTTTTATTCATTTCTTTTCGACTCAGTGGGTAACTTAGTTCTCTTGTAGAGATTTCAGAAGTGTTTCAACACGCCCAGTGCACAAGTTTTCAGGACCGTGATAAACTGCGTGTTGTTAACAAGACGTAAAGTCAACGAACAGGCTCACGTATACACAGACGCACAGAAACATAAGACGTACATACACAGACACATTCAGACAAAGACACACAGATACCCCCCCCCACACACACACACACCATGCACATTGAACACACACGCGCACTCACACACGCACACACACACACACACACAACACGCACGGACAAACACACACACATGTACAAACAACATACACGGATACACACACACGGATACACACACACAGACACACGCACACAAAACACACACACTACAGACACATTGCACACACACACACACACACACACACACTCAACACATGCATACGCACACCCACACACGCGCGTGTTTTGCCGCTCTATAACGATGTTTTTTTGTGTTTGATTTGGCTCTAAAACGTGACTAGAGAGATGAAAAGAGGTGTTGGGTGGGGAAGAGAAGGGAAACTTTTGTCAATCTTCATGCTGGGAGATTATTGTGTTCCAAGCGGAACTGTCAGAAGAGGTAAAAAAAAAAAAAAAAAGTTTATTTTTTATTTATAATTTTTTTATAATTTTTTTTTTTTTTTTAACAGTTGATCTGGTATCAACGCTTCATGAGCCAGAGAGCTTGCTTCGTGAAATGTGAGCAAATATTGCAGGGTGGATCAAAAGTGCTTTTATGATTTAGTATTTAAAAAAAAAAAAAAAAAAAAAATGGGGGGGGGGGGGGGGGGGGGGAGAGGTGGTTGGTTTGGTGTTCCTGACAGGGTTGATTAGCAACAAGCGTGAAGCATGGAAATATTTGAAAAAAACAAAAAAAACAAAAAAAAACAACACCCGTCGTGTTTTCCTTCCGTGGACGCCAATGGACTTCTTGAAAGAAGTGAACATTTTTTTAAAATCAGATTTGAATGTTTTAAACTCCGGAAGGTTTTTAAATTTTTTGGAGTGAAAAGTTTGAAGGGGGGTGGAGGGAGGGGGGTGGAGGGAGGGGGGTTGTGGGTGGGGGTAATATGTCCGGGAGTGGCCCATTGTGAATGGCTGGGCTATTTTTATAAGCAACATGATTTGATTTGACTTGATGTTTATGCATTGATGAAAGGTTTGCACAGAGCAGATCAAACCAAAGAAAGAGAGAGAAAACGAAACGAAACTGAACGAATTATTATTTCATGAGGGTAGTGGTAGTTTAAAAATTTTTTTTTTTTAACATCCAGTTCTTAGGGAGAAAAAAAAATCAGAAAACATACATGAAAATCATCATCCACTGGTTATATCCCCACCCCCACCCCCCACCCCCCACACACACACACACAGAGAATAACTGTTTCATTGACACTGAATCATCATCAGTACAACTTTGGGTATAGTGGTGTCAAATCTGAAAGATTCAAAGGAAATAATCAAAGTTCACTTAAGCTCACGTTTTTAGAGACACAGAGAGAGAGAGAGAGAGAGAGATGGATTGATCGCATTAGGTCCACAGGCCTATATACAACCAGTAATGAATAGATAAGTGAATGAATACCCCCCCCCCCCCCCCACCTCTTGCCCCATGTGCCCCCACGGGGTATTTATTGAAATGAACACATCTTGTCCTAGAAATAACAACTACTGCCCCCCCGCTAAAAACAACAACAACAACAACAACAACAACAACACACACACACACACACACACACACACACACACAAACAAACAACAAAGAAAAACCACAACAAATAAAACCAAACAAACAATAAACAGATAAATAATAAATGAATGAAACAAAATAAGGGTGGTGAGAGTGGGAGTAATGACAACAGATCCAGATAAACGCAGATGCGCAGTATACGTATCAAATGTGCACAGTGCAGTTGGTACAAGGGTAAATCAGTGCTACTCGGTCAAACGTTAATTTTGTTGCTGCATCCAGTTATATGTACGGATATAATAGTAGCCACGCGATACAATATCATGCTGTACCCAAATCAATCTCGCATAATCGATAACACGTATCAAACATTAACTCACTCAGTACGGCCAGTCCTCTCTTCTCCTCTACACAGACCCCTCGGATGTCCAGTGGGTGTCTGAATGACCCAGCCTTTAGCTTCCGTCGTCAGAACTGTGGTATTCTTTGTCAATATTCACCTCTTCAGTATATAAGACCTCTTCAGTATGAGAGCGTTCCGCTTGTAATATTTTGATAATGGTAATTGGGATGAAACGCTGTTAACGTCGTCTCTTTCGCCATTCGTATGGAGAGAGTTAAACCAAGACCAAGAAAGAGGTTGAGAGAGGGACAGAGAAACAGACAGGGGATCCCACGACCAGAGTTCAAGGTACGCATGATTTCTTTTATATATATAAAAGCCCGAATTTCATACAGATTTATATATATATATATATATATATATATATATGTCTATATATATAAATCTGTATGAAATTCGGGCTGCTCTCCCCATGGAGAGCGCGTCGCTACACTACAGCGCCACCCATTAAAAAAAAAAAAATTCTGCGTGCAGTGTTATGATTTTCCTATCGAAGTGGATTTTTCTACAGAATTTTGCCAGGAACAACCCTTTTGTTGCCGTGGGTTCTTTTACATGCTGCACACGGGACCTCGGTTTATCGTCTCATCCGAATGACTAGCGTCCAGACCACCACTCAATGTCTAGTGGAGGGGGAGAAAATATCCGTGATTCGAACCAGCGCGCTCGGATTCTCTCGCTTCCTAGGCGGACGCTTTACCTCTAGGCCATCACTCCACTCTCTCTATATATAATCCCTTTTTAAAATTTTTTTTTTAATCCTTTCGTTTTTCCTCTGGAACCGAATTGGTAATGGAATCCGGTCACTGGGATGAGACAATAGGCAGCATTCCGCTGAGATCTCGCGTGCAGCTCGTGAGAAAGAACCCACCACTGTGAACAAAAGGATCGCCTCTGGCATCTTTTCTGTGGAAAGATCCACTTTGTCTTATTCTTCTCCTTCATTCTCTTAACCTCTCTCTCTCTCTCTCTCTCTCTCTCTCTCTCTCTCTCTACCCCTTTGTGTGTGTGGGGAGGGGGGAGGGTAAATAACACACACACACACACACACACACACACACACACACACACACACCCCACCCCACCCCCCACACACATATCCCCACTCCCCTGCCTCCCACACACGGGATTATGGCGGCACGCTCTTCCCGGAGGCATAGGCTGGAATTTTAGACAGGAGAAATCCGTTGGTTTATATACCAGATATCAAAACAGAACGACTGCCTCAGAGGCACATTTTTTTTTTTTTTTTTTCGGGTGAGTTATATAAGCTTCGTAATTACATTCACAAACATTTTCGTTGTTTTCCTAGTCTCCCCCCCCCCCCCCCCACCCCCCACCCCCGTCGCCATTGTTTTTCCGTTTATGTCTCTGCCACTCTTCTCATCCCCTTCCTCTCTCTCTGTCTGCCTTTCTGTCTGTCTGTCAGTCTGTCATTCTGTCTGTCTCTGTGTGCTCGCTCTCGCGTGTGCTCAGCTCTGGTTGTCAGCTGTCTGTCTGTCTGAGTGCTTGTGTGTGTGTGTGTGTGTGTGTGTGTGTGTGTGTGTGTGTGTGCGAGCACCCCTCCCCTACCCCAACACCCTTCCTCCCTCCCCTCTCCCCAGTCCCCAAAACGCTCTCACCTCCCCCGTCCCTCCCCCCCCCGTCCCCCCATTGCGTTCCTTTCTCTCCTGCCTGCCTGCCTGTCTGTCCAAGAAACACTTTGAGCAATCATATCGAGCTCTGCTTACTGCATCTTTCTTTCCCCAACACCCATACACCTCTCTCTCTCTCTCTCTGCCAGTCACTTTGGAGAGGCCCAGAGTGAAACCAGACAGGACATTGATAGTGTCAAGTGTCAATTCAGGGCCTCACCCGCACCCCCACCTCCCGGAAACCCTCTCTCCCCCTCTTCCTACCCCCTTACCCACCCACCCTCCCTCCCCCCTCTCCAGTTTGTATCGACTTCCTCCTTCACCAGTTTATGACGGCAGTATCGGAAGAAGCAGCAGCGGCTGTCACTCCCCCCCCCCTTCCCCCCCTCCCCTCCCCACACCCCCTCAGCCTTTACGAGGACCCCCTCCCACCCCGCACCCCTCACTCACACACCCTCAGCCTTTCCGCTTCCCCCCTCCCACTCCCACTCTCTCACACACACACACACACACACACACGCTCCTCCGCCCCACCTCATCATCTCATTGCACCATCCTCGTGGAATCTGACGTAACTGGCTTCATTTATCTAATGATGATGATGAGGAGGGGGGGGGGGGGTAGGGTGGAGGATTGTCTCTTCTTCTTCAGCGAAGGAACGAGGCAGGAGGGTGCTGGTGAATGAATTCATAGCGAGCAGCTGGCGCCCGCTACGCGTGATGTAGTTATTTGATTGAATCACTGAATGGGTTCATTTACTGGCAAGATTCTCTGTCGAGTGTTGGTTGCACGTGAGAGAAAGAAAGGGGGTGGGGGGAGATGCAGGGAGGGAGGGATGGGGGGTCGGTGGGGGGGGGTCGGGAGAGAGAGAGAGAGAGAGAGAGAGAGGGGGTGGGGTGGGAAGGGGGGGGGGGCAGGGATTTAACGATGGAAGTGTGATAAACATAGTGTGTGTGTGTGTGTGTGTGTCTGTTTGTGTGTGTGGACAAAAGCGAATTTAACGATGGAAGTGGAATAAACACACACAGTCTGTGTCTGTTTGCCTCCCAGGGGGGGAGAGAGAAAGAGAATCCATTCGCACGTCTCGTCTCTATCAAGACAAAGTCATGCTCACATCCCTCACCGCCCCCCTCACTATTCCGTTTCTCCCCATCCTCTCACCCTGTGGACAGCCTTGGCATATCCGCCATGGTTTCCGTGTCCACGATGACAGAGGAAGAAGCATGGCTCCCAGTATGGGGAGTGGATATCGAAATTGAAAGCTCCGAGCATATGACAACCAACACTGGATACGAATACTAAAGACTCTCCAAACGTGTAAGTACTTTGTGGCAAGTAACTTAAGACGCAAACACAAGAGACTGAAATAAATGTCAAAACGAAAAGCGCGAGGTAAAACTAGAAAATGATACATTGAAATAAGGCACACTGAAAAATTCAGTTAAGAAAATCCCACAACAAACCACAACTCTTCAACCAACTCCACTCCTCTTCCCCCACCATCTCTCTTCATTAAAGGCATTTTAAGCATTTACACAGCAGAATCAAGCTTTTTTCCTTAAACCTCACATGAGAGTTCCCCTCTCACCTCTGTCAACCCAGTGTTTTTTTTATTATTTCATTTTTATTATTATTCCCCCCACCCCCCCACCCCCCCACGAATGGTGGAAGGATATGGAGTGGGGCGTGCACTGTTCGACGAACCGATCGATGCCAGATGAAGTCTCCTTCTTCTGCTAGCGGTGTTTCCCTGACGTCCGCATCCGGTGACCTCCCGTGCCTGGGCGTGCAAATGGCTTCGTTCCGCTTTGGACTCCTCCCTTTCGTGCTGTTCTCGGAACAGCGTACACATTAGCGAGGAAGGATGCTGAAAGACGGGGACTGGAAAGGGAGAGAACTCGTGATGGAGATGGGAGAGCTGGCTGAAACCTCCTTCACCCTTCCTCTTTCACTGACCCGGCTTACATGCCGAGAGGCATTACCGGGCATGCCGCCTCCTTCACCCCCCCGGGCTGGGTGGGCGACGTTTTTGCCTGGGTGCGTGCGCTCGCCAGTTAATGGAACACAAATACATCGACGTCATATCTGGGGTCCTTTCCGCCAATGACGAGAGACACTGGGGGCTGGGGGAGGGGGGGTTGGGGTTAAAGAGTAGAAAAGGAAAAGGAGTAGAAAAGTTAAGGTGAATTATGGGACATCCCATTCCCTTTCTATTCGCTCTTTCTTTCTGTCCATTCCTGCCCTATCAGCACTCTCCATACTGGGAGACAAGATCTTTCCTCTATCATCATGGTCATGCAAACCATGGCGGATGTAACATGTCTGTGTGGTATGCGTGTATTGTGTATGTGTGTGCGTGCATGCGTGTGTGTGTGTGTGTGTCTTGTGTCTGTTTGCATGTGTCTGTGTCTGTACATGCTGTCTGTGTATTTCTCTGTGTGTCTGTGTCAGTGTGTGTATGTGTCTGTGTGAGCCTGCAATTGTGTGTCCTCTTTACCCACATTAACAGTGCTACTCCACAACTAAAACTACACATGAACGAAACGTCTCTGAAAGACTATCCAAATAAAACATTTCATATAGCTATTGATACTGGACATGAATACAAAAGAATAAAAACAATGTCCTCAAATAAATCCTGTATGCCAAGTAAATCTAGACATGAGCACAAAGACAATGTCAAGTAAATCTAGACATGAGCACAAAGACAATGTCAAGTAAATCTAGACATGAGCACAGAGACAATGTCGAAATCAAAAGTACCACATGACAGCCAAAACTAAATAATCATTTAGAAGAAAAAAAACTCACTTCAACTGACGCATTAAAAGTCAGAAAATCCCATTGACAAATCACAATAATTCTTCATGCACTCCACCCCTCTCGCCACTCCATCTCCCTTCATTAAAAGCCATTCTAAGCAGTTACGCAACAGGGTTAAACTTTTTTTTCCCTTCATTAAATTATCAACCAGACACGAGAATTCCTCTTTCACTTCTGTCACTCCAGTGTCCCTCCCCCTCCGGGCCCCCACCCCTCTCTTCCCCCTCCCAACCGATTGATGCTAGATGAAGTCTCCTTCCGCTCCCTGGCGGTGTTTCCTTGACGTTCGCTTCCGGTGACCTCCCGTGCCTGGGCGTGCAAATGGCTTCATTCCGTTTTGGACTCCTCTTCCTACTGTTCTCGGAACAGGGTACAAATCAGCGAGGAAGGACGGTGGAAAAACTCGAAAGTGAGAACTCGTGTTGCAGATGGGAGGGATCACCTACAAGACTGTTCATAGGGTGAGAGGATCAGTAGACACAGAAGAGGGAGAAAATTACAAGGGTTATGAGCATAAATGTTTCGATATCCTTTCATCACATGCACACAAAAGGTTTAGAAGTGGGGGGAGAGAAAGAGAATCCATTTGCACCTCTCGTCTCTGTTTAGGCAAACTCATGCTCACAGCCCTCACCCTTCTCCTCACTCTGTGTATGTGTGTGTGTGTGTGTGTGTGTGTGTGTGTGTGTGTGTGTGTGTATATATATATATATTGTGTGTGTGTGTGTGTTTTCTCTCCCCATTCTCTCATCCCGTGGACAGCCGTGTCACATCCGCCATGGCTTCCGTTTCCATGAAGACAGAGGAATGATCTTGTCTCCCGGTATGGAGAGTGCTGATTGGGCAGGAATGGACGGAACAGAAAGGGAGTGGGATGTCCCATAATTCATCCTTTCCTTCCCTCTCTTTTATAACCTGCCCCCCCCTCCCCCTCCCCCAGTGTCTCTCGTCATTGGCGGAAAGGACCCCAGAAATGATGTCGATGTATTTGTGTTCCATTAACTGGCGAGCGCACGCACCCAGGCAAAAACGTCGCCCACCCAGCCCGGGGGGTGAAGGAGGCGGCATGCCCGGTAATGCCTCTCGGCATGTAAGCCGGGTCAGTGAAAGAGGAAGGGTGAAGGAGGTTTCAGCCAGCTCTCCCATCTCCATCACGAGTTCTCTCCCTTCCCAGTCCCCGTCTTTCAGCATCCTTCCTCGCTAATGTGTACGCTGTTCCGAGAACAGCACAAAGAGGAGGAGTCCAGAGCGGAACGAAGCCATTTGCACGCCCAGGCACGGGAGGTCACCGGAAGCGAACGTCAGGGAAACACCACCAGGGGGTGGGAGAGGGAGGGAAGGAGACTTTTCTGGCATCGATCGGTTCGCAGAACAGTGCACACCCAACTCCACTACATATCCTTCCGCCACTCGTGGGGAGGGGGGTAGGGAGTGGGGGGTGGGATAAAAAGAAAGGAAGAAACACTGGAGTGACAGAGGTGAAAGAGGGATTCTCGTGTGTGGTTGATAATTTGGTAGGGGAAAAATGGGTTTATCCTGTTGTGTAAGTGGCTAAAAGTCCTGTTTATGAAGAGAAGTGTAGTGAGCAGGAGGGTAGGTGCGTGGTCTGTTGTGGGATTTTTTTTCATTAAATTTGATTGGTGCGCACCATTCTATATATTTCATTCTTTTGTTTTTTTGCTTTCACGGAAGACGTAAGACAGAGCCTGATTGTATTTGTGTCACGTTGGACTTAATACAATGCTTTTAGGTACAGTAGTTTTAGCTGTCTGCTTTTCCTTGGTGTTTCATTTCCTTTGCTTTTAAGAAAAGTGTTGTCTGCTTCGTTAAACAGTTGTGGAAGGACAGAGTCGGCATTATGATGATGCTGATGATGGTGATCATGATATGGATACCTATACAGCGCCTATCCTCGGTCAGAGACCAAGCTCTAAGCGCTTTACAAAACAATGGGGTCATTTGCTCAACAGGCTGCCTACTTGAGCAGAGCCGACTGTCAGCTGCCGTTCGGCGCTCTAGTTTCGTTTCCTGTGTCATTCAGTCAGGCTTCAGTCACACACACACACACACACACACACACACGCACACGCACAGAGAAAACATGTAACATTTTACGTGTATGACCGTTTTATTCATCAGCCCACCATGTGGGCAGCCATACTCCGTTTTCGGGGGTGTACACGCTGGGTACGTTCTTGTTTCCATAACCCACCGAACGTGACTGAGGTGTAGGACTACACACAGCAAGACCTAGCGAGAAATTTGCGGCAGAGTTATCCATCTAGCATCCCCCTCCCTCCCCCACCGTTAAAAAGAAAGAAAAAATGATATATATTCGTTTTGCTGGCAGGCGAAAAAGTCTTTTTGTGCGTGCGCGCGCGCGCGTGTGTATGTGTGTGTGTGTGTGTGTGTGTGTGTGTGTGTGTGTTTCTTGCATGTTTCTTACTGGAAGGATGCATTTTGGTTATGGCACACGTTTCCATGGATGTACATGTAAACAAATTTCGATTTTTTTTTCTCGGGGTGGAGGCACACGGTTTGTGAAGGCGAGCGGCCTCGCTAATGAGCTGACCAGCTTCTCTCCCCTGTTGGTAATGTGATTTCCTGCAGGGTTACCGGTAAAGGTTACACAGCTAACAACGTCAGCCCCTGTACGTCCCAATCAGGCTGACCAGTTCAGCTGAAAACATTTACTTTGGACAAAGAGGAAACGGTCGAGTCGTACGTGGTTACGGAGTTATTGTCACATTTATTGTGGCAGGGGTTGTTTCTCTGTCACGTTTGTTGTTGTTGTTGTTGTTGTTGTCATTTTTTGGTTATTTTTTCACTTTCTTTCGTGTTGTGTTCGTTCTTTAGTTTAACGTCTTTTCACTGTAAGTGATATTAGACGAGGGAAGGAAAAAAATCGAGTGGGAAGAGGGGGAGGGGGTTGGGGGTGGGGGGTGGGGGGGAATTACTGTGTACGCATACGAGTAAGTGAAAGTGTGTGTGTGTGTGTGTGTGAAAATTATTGATTTGAGTTTTGTTTAAAAAAACAACAAAAAAAACCAACAAAAAACAACAACAACATAACAATATAACATATTTCTAATGAAAAACTAACAACTATAACAGCGAACCAACAGGACTATTTAAGAAGGAGTTGAACAAGTCATACATTAGCAATGGACTGCTGAAGATCGTCAACACTGAAGATGATTTCAGTTCAGGGATTTGAGACTTTAACATATCGCAGTTTGGTATATGATCGGCTGTTCGTGTTGTGTGTGTGTGTGTGTGTGTGTGTGTGTGGTGTGTGTGCGCGCGCGCGCGGTGGTTTTGTTTCTTGGCGTGTCTTTGATCTCTTCACCATTGAACTTTGAGGAAAGAAGCGATAGAGGAAAAGGGAGACATGCCAGCTGATGGATGCAGAGAGAGAGAGAGAGAGAGAGAGAGAGAGAGGCATGAACAGGAAATATACTGTGGGTGGTAGTATACACAAGATGCATTCACATATATTTTTCAACAGAAACTCAAGGTGTGTTTTCAAAGGTAGGATTGCTTTGAAATATGTTCACTTTAAGATTGGATATTTCATTCCACAAGCAACCACCAAAGAAAGAAATACTGGGTTTGAACGCAGATCGATCATTAGAAGAGGGACTGGAATCTTACGGACATGGTGGTTAGTGTGTGTTGCAAATTAAAGAGAGAGAAAATTGCTGATGTTACGTTAACAATTTGTATACGTAATTATGGATGTACGTGTTACTATATAGGCGCACCACATGTTTGACGAGAGAAACCGAACGTAGAGCAGAACCAGTAACGAATAATGAATAATAAGGGCAGATGAATCGGATTGGGAACCGAATTTTTTTTTCTTTTCTTTTTTTTTTTATCGTGGGAAAAGGAATAAGCACGCAATGGCCAGTTTTCAGTCTACCCCCATAAAAGAAAATCTGTGAAATAGTCCAGGGAATACATGGAAAAAAAGTGCACACACACACACACACACACACACACACACACACACACACACACAGAGCATGACATACCAACAAAAGCAACAGCAACAACAAAACACGATGAATAGCAGAGAAACACACGTCTCCACGAGACACAGAAAAAAAAGCATCAAGTACATGTGCGTGCTCAGACTCGTGAATAAACGTTCAGAGAGAGAGAGAGAGAGAGAGAGATACAGAGAGACAGACAGACAGACAGACAGAGAGAGAGGGAGAGAGAGAGTCTTGTCTGATTTATGTAGTTTGGCATGGCTACCAGAAAGCCAGCTGTACACTGACTCGAACTGATCCCGAGTACCGGGTGGGAACAAATCTGTCACGCTGTCTCTCTGTCAATTATCTCCCCTGTCTTAGCCGGCCGCAGGGGTTTCAGATGACCAATTTGCGCGGAGGCGCTTCCGGAGATCCTTTTGAGATCTTGTGGAGACTTGAGGTTTTTGAACAAATGCAACGGGAAGCGGAGGAGAGAATGAACGTACTGAGAGAGCGAGAGAGAAAGAGGGAGAGAGAGAGAGAGAAAGAGAGAGAGAGAGAGAGAGAGTGGTGGCATAATTCAAGTATGGGCCATTGCCCCTCATGAAGAAATGGAAACACATGATAATATAACAAAAATCAAGTAATTCGCGGCCAGAGAGAGAGAGAGAGAGAGAGAGAGAACACAATAAGTACAAGCCATTGCCCCTCATGAAGAAATGGAAATACGTGATAATGTAACAAAAATGAAGTTATTCGCGGCCAGAGAGAGAGAAAGAAGAGAGAGAGAGAGAGAGAGAGAGAGAGAGAGAGAGAGAGAGAGTCAGTCAAGTATAGGCCATTGCCCCTAATGAAGAGATGGAAACACTTGATCCCATACCAAGAACGGTGAGAGAGAGAGTGAGTTGTAGGATCAAGGAGGCGTCAAAGCGTTCGAACTCATCCATAACAGGAAACCCACATCTGTGCCCCTGGTGGAGTTGGTCAGGCGTTGGAAGTTTGGTCTGGTGTTCACACCTGTGATCAGGGTTCCAAAGTCCACGTGGCGATGGTGCTATGTTCTTGGGAAAGGGCACTTGACCCCGAACCTCCTCACTCCACTTTGGTTGGGGGAAGATTGAAGCGACGGAAGGAGAGGACTGGGCCCCGCATTCCTATGCCGAGCCCTAGACACAGTGGGTATGATGAAATCACTGCTTCGATGGCTATAAAAGACCGCGGGTTCTTAATTTTTTTAAATTTGACTTCTGCTAAAAAACAAACAACCCCCCCCCCCCAAAAAAAAACAAAAAAACCAAACCAAAACAACAACAACAAAAAAAACAACCCCCCAAAAAAAACAACAAAAAAACAAAACCAAAACAAAAAACAACAACAACAAAACAACAACAACAACAAAACAAAACAACAACAACAAAAAACAAACAAACCAGAAAGGAAGCAGATACCAGACCTTCGCATAGACACAATTGATGACCAGGTCCCAATCTGACGCACTGTCGTTCTGGGTGACCAGTTGCCATCTGAAGTTTTCACAGCTTTCTTGCCATCTGCAGAGGTTAAAGTAGGCTGCATCATGCGACCTGTTTTTTGACGGGAGATGGAAGAAACACCGTCATCCCGTGTGAGCGTTTCCTGAGAGCAGAAAGGATTCAGTTCTTCTTCTTCTGCATTCACTCGTATGCACACGAGTGGGCTTTTACGTGTATGACCGTTTTTACCCCGCCATGTAGGCACCCATACTCCGTTTTCGGGGGTGTGCATGCTGGGTATGTTCTTGTTTCCATAACCCACCGAACGCTGACATGGATTACAGGATCTTTAACGTGCGTATTTGATCTTCTGCTTGCATATACACACGAAGGGGGTTCAGGCACTAGCAGGTCTGCACATATGTTGACCTGGGAGATCGTAAAAATCTCCACCCTTTACCCACCCGGCGCCGTCACCGTGATTCGAACCCGGGACCCTCAGATTGAAAGTCCAACGCTTTAACCATTCGGCTATTGCGCCTGTCGGATTCAGTTCAAATCTACTTGGCTTAATCCATTCATCCCCGGGTAGTTTACAGCCTTGGCAAGTTACTCTGCCATATTTATGCGGAAAAACGAAGAAAATGATACTGAAACTGACCGGTTTTTCCTCCAAACTGACACACGGCGACATAGCCGGAAATACTGTAGTACTTAGTTCCCTTTGCTTGCGGTTCATGAATATGTTGGAACGTGTTCACCATTTGAATGAAACAAATTTTAACCACAGGGCAGTGGCGCAGGGCTGAACGAATTAATTCCCAGCCGACCTCTGAGGGCCTCGCTGTGTTCTAAGAGGGCTGGTTCCCTGTCTACATCGACCAGTACAGGCAGGAACCCTGGCAGTCATGGCGTCTTCAGCCACCCGCGCTTTTTCCTTGCATGAAGCTCGGAGTGGTCCTCTGCCACACGCAGTGGAGATTTCCACTCCAGCATGGGTCCACACAGCTACAGCAGGAAGTACAACGCCCGGCAGTGAATAAATTCCTGGTGCAGCCATCGTCTCTCGAGACGGTAGGAGGCTGACGGGTCCTCTGCCCATCCTTCCAAGTGATATGTCCCGGGTCCTCGATTTGCCCGAAGACTTCAGAACGGGAGTTTTTCTTTTGAGACGGACCCCAGTGCATGGTTGATTCCGTCGTGACATCCTCACTGATGTTGTCCGTGACAGCTGCTGTCAGTTTCTGTGAACAGAGTTGGGACCATAAATAGTTTGCTAGTGCATCGCTTGGCGCTCTGAGACTCGACTCACCCAGCGTGGATCTGTTCACCGGGACAGCAGTCGTAAGCAGCCAGGGCACTTCTCATCTCTCCTGTGACTGGTGTCGGTCCCCTCGGCGTGAGTCTCGCTGTCGATTCGCTGGTCTTTCTGCTTTGACGAAGGTGGGCATGGCAGCGATGTTGACAGCATTCCCTGAAGTGCTCCCGTCTTTTTTTCATCTGTTTGTTTTGGCCTGAACCCCCCCCCCCCCTCTCTGTCTCTCTCTGTCTGTCTGTCTGTCTCCCTGTGTCTCTGTCTGTCTGTCTCTTTCTTTCTCTCTCATATAATTACCATGTAGGATATAGGTAAAACGATATAAACCTTTGTTTTTTTTAATATCTGAGACGGAGGGAGGTCGATCACACGTCACGGTATTTTCTCGAACATTTTCACTTTTACAGAATACAACAAATGGAGATAATCGACGAGTGCTGTCCCTCTCTCTCTCTCTCTCTCTCTCTCCCTCCCCTATTTACCATAGAGTCGCTTTGGGAACGAAAAAAAAATTATATATATATATGTGTGTGTGTGTGTGTGTGTATAAAAAGTGTACTCGTCAAATTTGACGTTTCCGGGATACCCCCTTGGCACGTGGTCGATGTCTCCTCAGACTCCAGCAGATAAGGGAGGTAATTCGACGGCACGCATTGCCTTCTGTGAAGTCTCCCGAATGATTGACAAGAAAAGTTTTCCGTGAATTTTGGGGTGATGCTTTTGATGTTTAGATAGCTAGAAGCTTCCTCTTCCTGACACACACACACACACACACACACATATATATATTTTTTTTTTGAGAGACAGAGGGTGAGAGAGAGAGAGAGAGAGAGAGAGTTCCTGGATTCGTTTTCTCTTTAATTATATTCGTTACCTACTTTTCTCTTCGTAAACCATTCTCCGTGGACACATTTTCCCGTCCGTGTTATAGATAATTTCTCCTAGAAACACCAGCAACACTGCCAATGATGGTGTTGACAGAATTAATAAATGGAACGCACCGTTACAAGGACGTCAAATTAAACGTGTTTTTGATGTGTTGCAATGCATGTTTCGTCACAACTAACTAGTTTCCCTATTTGAAATTCAGGTTACCTCTCTTGGGAGAGCACTTTGCCACATGATAATGCCACCCTTTTCGTTTTCCTCCTTTTTTTTTTTTTGGTCTGTCTTCAAGCATGTATCTGTTTTAATATCAGTGTGAATTTTTCTACAGAACCCTGCCAGGGGGAACCGTATTGTTGCTGTGGAGTTTTTTTTCCGAACGCTAAGGCCGTGTGGAAGTTACAAACTTGGTATGAGAACATTTTCACAAACGAGAGAGAGGGGGAGAGTCTTTCTCTCACACACACACCACACCACACACACACACACACACACACACACACACACACACACACACACACACACACACACACACCATACACCATACACACACACACACAGAACGAACGAACGAACGAAAATATTTTAATGAACTTTGGCCATGGACCACAATTCAAAACCAGGGGACTGGGGGTGGGCACGGGAAGGGGTATTATATGACACTTGAATAGATGACACACTATCATAATGTTCATGGACTTGACATTATTTCTACTTAATTAGGTCTGAGTATATGATTTCTCCTTTTGATCGCATGGAAAATAAATTTTGATACATGGCAATTTCTGTGCTTGTTGTTTGATCGGAGAAGTTGAACTAAGAGACATGTTTAAACAGTCTTGAAGAAATTTTGTCCGTAAATCAATAAAATATATGCAGAACAAATGGTATTCATCTTCTAGTTCACCTTGGCAAAAAGGACAGTGCTTTAAAACATCATTTTCAGTGTACCTATTAACATTATTATTTAAAGGAAGAGAGAGAGAGAGAGAGAGAGAGAGGAGGATGAACTGGGAAACCGTATCCGGCGAATCGATCTTTTTGTGTGTGTTGTGTATTTCATAATATGTGGAGGGGGGGGGGGCCCTGCGAAGATGTAAATAGCTTTCGTAATTTACACCTCTTCGAAGTGTCACTGAGGCGGCATGGAAAAGAAAGCAGATAGGTGATGTACTCTTATTTTTCCCCCCCCCCCCTTTATCTGTAAAGAGGTACATGGGATGGTGTTATACATAGATACATTCATATAATATGGTATTAGTTTCTTCTTCTTCTTCTTCTTCTTCTTCTTCTTCTTCTTCTTCTTCTTCTCCTCCTCCTCCTTCTCCTCCTCCTCCTCCTCCTCCTCTTCATCCTTCTCTTCTTCTTCTTACATACATACATACATACATATATAATATGGTATTATTTTCTTCTTCTTCTTCCTCCTCCTCTTCTTTTTTTCTTCTTCTTCCTCCTCCTCTCTTCTTCTTCTCCTCCTCCTCCTTCTCCTCCTCCTCCTTCCTCCTCCTCCTTCTTCCTCCTCCTTCTTCCTCCTCCTCCTCCTTCTTCCTCCTCCTCCTTCTTCTTCTCCTTCTTCCTCCTCCTCTCTTCTCCTTCCTCCTCCTTCTTCCTCCTCCTCCTCTCTTCTTCTTCTTCCTCCTCCTTCTTCTTCTCCTTCTTCCTCCTCCTTCTTCTTCTCCTTCCTCCTCCTCCTCCTTCTTTTTCTCCTCCTCCTCCTCCTCCTCCTCTATTCTTCTTTTTCCTCCTCCTCCTCCTCCTCCTCTCTTCTCCAGCCACCTCTGTGGAGTCATTTCATTGGGATGTCGCGCAAAAGAACTGTTCACCCGATTTCTCCAGGTCTGTCGATTGTGTCTCCATGTCCAGGTTGGGTCCGTGCAAAATGGTTCTCCCGTCCATTCATTCTGCAGCGTGGTCAGCCCGAAAAGAGTTTGGTGGACTATATATATATATATATATGATAGCGCCTGCGTCCCTCTCCAAAACTCGCTGCTGTTTCAAAGTAGGTTTATTTAACTTTTCATTTTTAGCATTTTGTTTCTTCTTCGTATTATTATTATTATTCATAAAATCCATTCGATTGTCTGTCTCGCTGCAGTTCTGACGTCAAATACTACGACGCTGATTTACTTCGATAATGGCTCGAGGGCGAGAGAGAGAGAGAGACACAGAGAGAGAGACAGAGAGAGAGAGAGAGAGAGAGAGAGAGAGAGAGAGAGAACTAAGAAGAAACCAAGGATATTATTATTCTCGATACGTTGTGACAGAATAGCGTGTTGTGTTACATTAAAACATGCTGGACGCAGAAGTGAAGGAGAGAACGGATCACGCACATATTCTTGGGAATGCGTGGTGGCGATGATTTTGAAACACAGCCGTCCTTACCATTTCGACGTGTCACTGAATTGTGTTATGTATTCCTGTTCGTGCCTTCAGATAATGGGTACAGATAAAAAATGGAACTCGTCTGTCTACGTTATTTCAAACCCACACGCACAGACAGACAGACAGACACACACACACACACACACACACACACACACACACACACACACACGCATGCACGCACAAATGTACAAACACGCGCACTTTTAGGCACTTTCGGACATACGCTCATGCTAAAACCCGCTCTCTCACTCTCTCTCTCTCTCTCTCTCTCTCTCTCTCACACACACACGCATGCACGCACAAGTGTACAAACGCGCGCACGTTTAGGCACTTTCGGACATACGCTCATGCTTATACCCCCCCGCACCCCCCCCCCCCCCCACACACACACACTCACTGAAACCCCCCTAATCACCTTCACCGCACCCTCCCCCCCAACCCCACCTCCACACACACACGTGCTCAGCTCATCTTTCCAAACAAATGATAAATGCGCCATCGTTAACGATCGGAAGAAGATAAAAACAGTATCCCCTCACGATCCGCGTATTTCGCAACACTGCACAAGTTCGTTGACATTTGTGCGTCTGGCTCATAAGCTGCGTGTCACGTCTGTTTCATTGTGTTGTATTGTTTATGTGTAGTAATGGTAAAGTATAGAGTTGTATAGTGTTGAATGGTATCACTTTTGTGGCACAATCAATTACAATATGTAGTATGGTAAAGTATAGTATTGGTTGGTTGGTTTGTTGTAGCTGGTTTTTTTTTTTTTGTTTTTTTTTTGCACAATCAAATTCTCTGTATGAAATTCCACACATATATTTTGTTCTTTAAAAAAAACCCAAAAAACAAAAATCTGTCTGTGAACTTGTTTGCTTTACTATCCAAGTGGATTTATCTTCCGACGTTTGCCAGTCACCACCACCCTTGTCTTTTTGTTGTCGTGGTTTCTTTCGTGTAGTCTTTAAGTGCATGTTGCACACAGGACCTCGGTTTATCGTCTTATGCGAAAGACTAGCACCCGGACCACCACTCAATGTCTAGTGTGGAGTGGGGGGTGGGGGGGGGGGGGGCGGGGATTAAAAATGCCGGTCCATATGTTGCATGGTCTTGTAAGTGTTTGAACGTGCCATTGGGAAGAAGACAGATTAAAAACATGAGGAAAAAAAAAGAAGAAAAAAAAAGAAAAAAACAACAAATGAGAAAAATGATGATGGAAGGAACAGAAAAAAGACAAAAAAAAGATACAAAAGTAAAAAAAAAAAAAAAAAAAAAAGGAACCTTCCAGGGATGCTGAAACTATCCAGCTCACTTGCAGAACTTTTAGGCATCCACTGATTTCTCCTAAAAAAAAAAAAAAAAAAAAAATGCCGGTCCAGAGATGGGACACGAACCCCTTAAGACACTCGCTTCTTCCCCCCGTTGGGCGCACTACGACCAGGCCACCGCTCCATGCCGTGGGTACTTTAACGTGCGCAGTTTGTGACGTTTGAGTGAGCATGAGGAGCCACAAGTCCCACATTTGTCTTCACTCTCGAAAAAGAAGCGGTGGCACAAGAGCGAGACAGGTTATGAGGAGATGAAGTAGGATATGGAAATCAGAAGAATCGAAAGAAAGAAAGAAAAAAAAGAAAAAAAAGAAAAAGAAAAAGAAAGTAAAAATTGTGGATGGATTGCAGAATCATGTGATTGGGAAAAAAAACAACCACCACCACCAAAAAAACCAAAACCAAAAAAAAAACCAACAAACCCCCCCCAAAAAAAACCCCCCAAAAAACACGTCGGAGTTGGCAATAAATTGATTCGTGAATAGGAGGAAGAAGGGGGGTGGGGTGGGGTGGGGGTGGGGGGGTAGTAGGGGAGGTGTTCGTTTATTGCGAACGGTCTTTCCCTCTCTCCCTTCTCTCTCTGTTCTCTGTCTGTTTCTATGTCTCTGTCTCTGCCTGTCTGTTTCTTTGTCTTTCTCTGTTTCTGTCTCTCTGTTTCTGTGTGTGTGTCTCTCTCTGTGTGTCTGTTTCCGTGTCTCTGTCCGTTTCTCTCTCTCTCTCTCTCTCTCTCTCTCTCTCTCTCTCTCTCTCTCTCTGTGTTTCTGTCCGTCTGTTTCTGTCTGTAACTACATGTTTCTTTGTCTGCCTGTCTATGTTTTTGTTAGTTTTTTGTTTTTTTTTGTTTTTTTTTTTTTTTTTGTCTGTATACATGTCGGACACCTGTCTTTTTCTCTACATGTCGCTCTCCTCTTCTGTCTGTCTGTTTCTATGTCTGTGTCTGTTTCTATGCCTATATAATATCTACTATGTCTCTGTTTCTGTGTCTGTGCCGGTCTGTCGATCTGTTTCTATGTCTGTGTCTGTTTCTATGCCTATATAATATCTGCTATGTCTCTGTTTCTGTGTCTGTATCTGTGCCTGTCTGTCGATCTGTTTCTATGTCTGTGTCTGTTTCTATGCCAAAATAATATCTGCTATGTCTCTATTTCTGTGTCTCTGCCCTGAAAGATCGCGTATCCACAGTCCAGCGCCACCCTTTGTGTGTGTGTGTGTGTGTGTGTGTGTGTGTGTGTGTGTGTGTGTGTGTGTGTGTGTGTTTCTTTCTTTCTTTGTTGTTTTCTTTGTCTGCAAGGGTATTTGTTTTACTACCAAAGTAGACGTTTCTTCAGAAGTCTGTCACGGAAAACCATTTTTGTCGTGGGTTCTTTATGTGCAGCATGTAACGTTTGAATGTGTGGAGGGTAGGAGGAGGGGGAGGAGTGTGTGTGTCGGTGCTTGAATTCGCTTGCTTCTGTTTCACAGAGTATGGAAATTAACAAACAATAGGGCCAGGAGATGAAATGATTAGCAAATAGTGAAGAGTGGTAACTCTCTCCATTACACAAGGTACACAACTTCAAGTCAGTGATGCTCACCGCTACCGATTCAGCTAGCACACAGGTAAATAAAAAAGGGGGTGGGGGGGTGGGGGGGAGGGCTGACGGTAGTACACAGACATCAGTCATCCAGAGCGCCCCCCCCCCCTCCCCCTATTGTTGATCATCGCCACCGGGACAAAAAAAGACATCACGAGGACCAGCCTCGGACCGACAATCAGGACTCCACCACCCGAACACAGCCAGGACACAGCACGGACCACGGACTTCACCGGCGGCCAGCACACAACAAGGACCCTCCTCGAGCAAGACCACAGGACCGACGCCTTGACCACGCCACACCCCCCTTGGAAAAGACCACAGCTACGAACAGCTTGACCTTAAGGGCGAAAAGCCGATACTGAGGTCGTTAAACTCCACTCCTACTGAAACCCAGATACTTCCTCAAAAAAGGAAGCGCCGGGCCTGTCCTTATACCAATCATTTGACATGTGCACACAGCAGCAAAGTATGTATTACACAGAAATGAACAAACAACGAAAGTAAGCGATTTTTGCACACAGGAGAACACTTGTCTGTTGTTGTTTTTTTGGACTCACTTGTGTAAACAAAGTGAGTCTATGTTTTAACCCGGTGTTCGGTTGTCTGTGTGTGTGTGTGTGTTTGTCCGTAGTAAACTTTAACATTGGCATTTTCTCTGCAAATACTTTGTCAGTTGACACCAAATTAAGCATAAAAATAGGAAAAATTCAGTTCTTTCCAGTCATCTTGTTTAAAATAATATTGCACCTCTGGGATGGACACACACACACACACACACACACACACACACACACACACAAAATGAAGCCTAATTATATGCAAACTGCATTTACTGTTTATATTTTTTGTATTCTCTGAACTTGGCACATTGATCTGATATTCTGGCCCAACAACAAGAGCAGTCATTATTATCATTTTCTGTTCAAACAGGAACTTCTTTTGCTAAGCATGGAAGTTTTATTTATTTTGGCAAACGTTTTGGTGCAGGTAGTAAAAAAAGGGAAATTACTCTGTAATTAATGCTAGGGGAGTTAATTTGCTTTAAACTGATCTTTCTCATCTTAAACATTACATTTTGAAATTATACTCAATACATAAAAAGCTTGGATTTTTTTTTTTTTAAAGTGTATCACAAGTGAGTCTTGAAGGCCTTGCCTCTCTTGTTTTTGATACCCTTACAACAAAACACTTTTATTATCCTAAACGCATGCAGCGCAAAAGCGTGAGAGTCGAGATGAACAGTGGTTCCAGTGGGAGTAAAAAAACCCACTCCGTTGGGCAACAATCGTGCATTGTGAAATGAGGCTCTCAGAGGGATGGAATTGTGTATAGAATTGAAATGAACCTCTCTCCATGTCTTTCTCTCTGTTTCGATTACTGTCTGTCTCTGTCTCTCCCCGTGTCTCTGTCTCTCTGCCTGTCTCTTTCTTTTCTCTGTCTCTCTGTCTGTCTGTCTGTCTCTTCTCTGTCGCTCTTTCCCTGATTAGTCTCTGTCTCTAATTCACTCTCTCTCTCTCTGTCTGTGTCTGTCTGTCTGTCTCTTCTCTGTCGCTCTTTCCCTGATCAGTGTCTGTCTCTAATTCACTCTCTCTCTGTGTCTGTCTGTGTCTGTCTGTCTGTCTGTCTCTTCTCTGTCGCTCTTTCCCTGATCAGTGTCTGTCTCTAATTCACTGTCTGTCTGTCTGTCTATCTGTGTCTGTCTGTCTGTCTGTTTCTGTCGCTCTTTCCCTGATTAGTCTCTGTCTCTAATTCACTGTCTGTCTGTCTGTCTGTGTCTGTCTGTCTGTCGCTCTTTCCTCATCAGTGTCTGTCTCTAATTCCCTCTCCCCCTCACTCTGTGTCTGTCTGTCTGTGTCTGTCTGTCTGTCTGTCTGTCTGTCGCTCTTTCCTCATCAGTGTCTGTCTCTAATTCACTCTCCCCCTCTCTCTGTCTGTGTCTGTCTGTCTGTCTCTTCTCTTGTCACTTTTTCCCTGATTAGTCTCTGTCTCTAATTCACTGTCTCTCTGTCTGTGTCTGTCTGTCTGTCTGTCTCTTCTCTTGTCACTTTTTCCCTGATTAGTCTCTGTCTCTAATTCACTGTCTCTCTGTCTGTGTCTGTCTGTCCGTCTGTCTCTTCTCTGTCGCTCTTTCCCTGATCAGTGTCTGTCTCTATTTCACTGTCTCTCTGTCTGTCTGTGTCTGTCTGTCTCTCTGTCTGTCTCTCTGTCTGTCTGTGTCTGTCTCTCTGTCTGTCTGTCTCTCTGTCTGTCTCTCTGTCTGTGTCTGTCTGTCTCTTCTCTGTCGCTCTTTCCCTGATCAGTGTCTGTCTCTATTTCACTGTCTCTCTGTCTGTGTCTGTCTGTCTGTCTTCTCTGTCGCTCTTTCCCTGATCAGTGTCTGTCTCAAATTCACTCTCCCCCTCTCTGTCTGTCTGTCTGTCTGTCTGTCTGTCTGTCTCTTCTCTGTCGCTCTTTCCCTGATCAGTGCCTGTCTCTAATTCACTCTCCCCCTCTCTGTCTGTCTGTCTGTCTGTCTGTCTGTCTGTCTGTCTCTTCTCTGTCGCTCTTTCCCTGATCAGTGTCTGTCTCTAATTCACTGTCTGTCTGTCTGTCTATCTGTGTCTGTCTGTCTGTTTCTGTCGCTCTTTCCCTGATTAGTCTCTGTCTCTAATTCACTGTCTGTCTGTCTGTCTGTGTCTGTCTGTCTGTCGCTCTTTCCTCATCAGTGTCTGTCTCTAATTCACTCTCCCCCTCACTCTGTCTGTGTCTGTCTGTGTCTGTCTGTCTGTCTGTCTGTCGCTCTTTCCTCATCAGTGTCTGTCTCTAATTCACTCTCCCCCTCTCTCTGTCTGTGTCTGTCTGTCTGTCTGTCTCTTCTCTTGTCACTTTTTCCCTGATTAGTCTCTGTCTCTAATTCACTGTCTCTCTGTCTGTGTCTGTCTGTCCGTCTGTCTCTTCTCTGTCGCTCTTTCCCTGATCAGTGTCTGTCTCTATTTCACTGTCTCTCTGTCTGTCTGTGTCTGTCTGTCTCTCTGTCTGTCTCTCTGTCTGTGTCTCTCTGTCTCTTCTCTGTCGCTCTTTCCCTGATCAGTGTTCTCTATTTCACTGTCTCTCTGTCTGTGTCTGTCTGTCTGTCTTCTCTGTCGCTCTTTCCCTGATCAGTGTCTGTCTCTAATTCACTCTCCCCCTCTCTGTCTGTCTGTCTGTCTGTCTGTCTGTCTGTCTCTTCTCTGTCGCTCTTTCCCTGATCAGTGTCTGTCTCTATTTCACTGTCTCTCTGTCTGTCTGTCTCTCTGTCTGTCTCTCTGTCTGTGTCTGTCTGTCTCTTCTCTGTCGCTCTTTCCCTGATCAGTGTCTGTCTCTATTTCACTGTCTCTCTGTCTGTGTCTGTCTGTCTGTCTTCTCTGTCGCTCTTTCCCTGATCAGTGCCTGTCTCTAATTCACTCTCCCCCTCTCTGTCTGTCTGTCTGTCTGTCTCTTCTCTGTCGCTCTTTCCCTGATCAGTGTCTGTCTCAAATTCACACTCTCTCTGTCTCTGTCTGTCTCTGTCTGTGTCTGTCTGTCTGTCTGTCTCTTCTCTGTCACTTTTTCCCTGATTAGTCTCTGTCTCTAATTCACTCTCTGTCTGTCTGTCTGTCTGTCTGTGTCTGTCTGTCTCTCTGTCTGTCTCTCTGTCTGTGTCTGTCTGTCTCTTTTCTGTCGCTCTTTCCCTGATCAGTGTCTGTCTCTATTTCACTCTCTCTCTCTCTCTGTCTTTGTCTGTCTGTCTGTCTGTCTGTCTGTCTGTCTCTTCTCTGTCGCTCTTTCCCTGATCAGTGTCTGTCTCTATTTCACTGTCTCTCTGTCTGTCTGTGTCTGTCTGTCTCTCTGTCTGTCTCTCTGTCTGTGTCTCTCTGTCTCTTCTCTGTCGCTCTTTCCCTGATCAGTGTCTGTCTCTATTTCACTGTCTCTCTCTCTCTCTCTGTCTGTGTCTGTCTGTCTCTCTGTCTGTCTCTTCTCTGTTGCTCTTTCCCTGATCAGTGCCTGTCTCTAATTCACTCTCCCCCTCTCTGTCTTTGTCTGTCTGTCTGTCTCTTCTCTGTCGCTCTTTCCTTGACCAGTGCCTGTCTCTAATTCACTCTCTCTCTCTCTCTGTCTGTCTCTGTCTGTGTCTGTCTGTCTGTCTGTCTGTCTCTTCTCTGTCACTTTTTCCCTGATTAGTCTCTGTCTCTAATTCACTCTCTGTCTGTCTGTCTGTCTGTCTGTGTCTGTCTGTCTCTCTGTCTGTGTCTGTCTGTCTCTTTTCTGTCGCTCTTTCCCTGATCAGTGTCTGTCTCTATTTCACTGTCTCTCTCTCTCTCTCTGTCTGTGTCTGTCTGTCTCTCTGTCTGTCTCTTCTCTGTCGCTCTTTCCCTGATCAGTGTCTGTCTCTAATTCACTCTCTCTGTGTGTCTGTCTGTGTCTGTCTGTCTGTCTGTCTCTTCTCTGTCGCTCTTTCCCTGATCAGTGTCTGTCTCTAATTCACTCTCTCTCTGTGTCTGTCTGTGTCTGTCTGTCTGTCTGTCTCTTCTCTGTCGCTCTTTCCCTGATCAGTGTCTGTCTCTAATTCACTGTCTGTCTGTCTGTCTATCTGTGTCTGTCTGTCTGTCTGTTTCTGTCGCTCTTTCCCTGATTAGTCTCTGTCTCTAATTCACTGTCTGTCTGTCTGTCTGTGTCTGTCTGTCTGTCGCTCTTTCCTCATCAGTGTCTGTCTCTAATTCACTCTCCCCCTCACTCTGTCTGTGTCTGTCTGTCTGTCTGTCTGTCTGTCTGTCTGTCTCTTCTCTGTCGCTCTTTCCCTGATCAGTGTCTCTAATTCACTCTCTCTCTCTCTCTCTCTCTCTCTGTCAACCTATCTGTCTTTCAGTGTCTCTCCTCTGTCTCTTCTTCTTCCCAAACTATGTTTGGAACACAATATGTTTTCTTGAAACATGTAAGACTGTCCGTCGGTGGCATGTGAAATGATGCATATATATAATGGTGAATTAGTTTGGTTTCTTAGCATGCACGCCCAGGAATGGGTGGAGAGAGGAAATTGAATGCGATTTTTATTTTTTATTTTTTTTTTTTTTATATATAATCTCCATTTATTCTCCTTAAATAACAAATCGCTCTTTTGTCCTAAACTGAGAAATGCACTCTCTCTTTTTAAAAATCGAGCTATGAATCCGATTCTGTAAAAATGGACACGGTTTTTATTCTTATGCTATTTCATTTCTCTTTGCATGAATGTGCGTTCGAAAGAGGTCCCGTGGCTGAATCGAGTAGACGATGGACTTGTGATCCAGTGTTCATTGGGGATGAGGGTTCGAGTCTCCCGTTTTTGCCGTGACATCGTTTTGGTGATGATTTAAAACAGGCAGGGGGGAGTGAGGGGGAGGGGGGGGGACTGGGCCCCGCCACCCTATGATACAAGATGTGTAGAGTGCTGGCTTAGAGGAAACGCGTCCGCCCAGGAAGCGAGAGAATCTGAGCGCACTGGTTCGAATCCCACTGTCGCCAATATCCCCCCCCTCTCCCCCCTCCACTACGTTTTGAGAAAGTTGTCTCCACGCTAGTCATTCGGATGAGACGATAAGTCAAGGTCCCTTGCGCAGCATGCACTTAGCGCACGTAAAAAGAACCCACGGCAACAAAAGTGTTGCCCTTTGTCAAATTCTGTAGAAAAATCCGCTTGGACAGGAAAACAAATAAAAGTGCAGGCAGACAAAAGTGCGGGTGGCGCTCTCAGTGTCGCGCTCTCCCTGGGGAGAGCAGCCCGAATTTCACACATAGAAATCTGGTGTGACAAAAAAACAGAAATTAGATACAATGCAATACAATGGTAATGGGACTTATTATTATTATTATTGTTGTTGTTGCTACTGCTGCTGCTGCTGCTGCTATTTGTGCATCTTTTCGTTCCAAGAACGTTGTTTTCATAGGAACGTTGTCAAGTGTGAGGGGTGTGGGGGAAGGGCCTTTTCAGGAGTCTTGTCTGTCTCTCTGTCAGAATAATGCAGCAAGATTGGACATACCCCCGTGTTTCAGAGCTTCGAACTCACCCCATAGATGGTACACAAGGGATGTTCTGTCTTCGATCTGGACCCTGTGGACTGACTGCCTCACACACACACACACACACACGCACGCATATGCACACACACACACACTACACTCACCCCCCCACACCCCCCACCCCCCACACCCCCCACCCCCCCACACACACTCTGCACTCGCGCTCGCACACACATACTCCCCCCCCCACACACAACCACACGCGCACACATACGCGCACACACGCACACACACACGCGCACATACACATACACACGCACACAAGACACACATTCACATCCACCAACTCACGCACTCAAGCATGAGCACACACACACATATATATCCTTAAATGTATGGATGAATGTGACAGAACATATTAATTTTTTTATTACAGAAAC
>NC_134893.1:69448673-69451173 GCF_041734735.1 Babylonia areolata | reverse complement strand
TTTCCCTTTTCTTTTCCCCCCTCTCTTGTTTTTCTCTGAGATTTGCATGGGGAAAGGACAAGAAACCAACTCTGACGATAAAGGAAATATTTTTGATAAAAATGAGGGGGGGCTTCCCACAGTTTTTTTTTTCTATTGAGAGAAAACGTGGGAGGGGAACGACCACAACTTTTTTTTTTGCAGTCCCACGCTTTCTGGTCATGTGAGAGAAATCGTGGAGGCGCCTCCGACAATTTCTCTCCAAAGTGAGAGAAATCATATGGATTGGGGGAAGGGGGGTGGGGGATACCAGCATATGCAGTGGTGGTCTTTACGTTATATTTAGAGCGGTTTTTTTTTTGGGGGGGGAGGGTGGAGGGGGGGGGCTTCCTTATGTAGCGAAGGCAGAGTCCGCCATAGATTAGCTGCTCTGAGACTCTGGGTTTATCCATTCGGACGACATGCCTTGTCCATCGAAGATGTTGGTTTCGATGCTTGTGGTCTCTCAGTTTCAGTTTCTGTCGCAGTTTCTCAAGGAGGCGTCACTGCGTTCGGACACGGCCATATGCGCAACGACACATCTGCGCTTGAGCGCATGTATATATATATATATTTGTTTGCCTACAAGAGTGGATTTATCCTACAGAATTTTGCCAGGTAACAAACCTTTCGTTGCCGTGGTTTTTGACTCATTTGTGTAAACAAAGTGAGTCTATGTTTTAACCCGGTGTTCGGTTGTCTGTGTGTGTGTGTGTGTGTGTGTTCGTGGTAAACTTTAACGTTGACATTTTATCTGCAAATACCTTGTCAGTTGACACCAAATTTGGCATAAAAATTGGAAAAATTCAGTTCTTTCCAGTCATCTTGTTTAAAACAATATTGCACCTCTGGGATGGGCACAAAAAAATAAATAAAAAAGAAGCCTAATTATATGCAAACTGCATTTACTGTTATATTTATATTTTTTGTATTCTCTAAACTTGGCACTCTGACCTTATTCTGACACAACAACAAGAGGAGTCATTATTATCATTTTTTGTTCAAACAGGAATTTCTTTTGCTAAGCATGGAATTTTTTTAATTTATTTTGCAAATGTTTTGGTGCAGAGGTAAAAAAGGGAAATTACTCTGTAATTAATGCTAGGTGACTTAATTTATCACAAGTGAGTCTTGAAGGCCTTGCCTCTCTTGTTTTTTTGTTTTTTTTTTCTTTTCAGTGTGCCAAGTACGTGCTGCACCTCGGTTCAGTTTGATATTTTCCAGTCACTTGGGAGAAAGGGCGAGAGCGGGATTCGAACCCAGACCCTCACGGACACTGTGTCGGTAGATGAGCGTCTTGACCATTCTGCCACCTTACCTCTGTGGTCTCTCTGCTCCTCCTCAGTGGGTCAAACGACCCCCTTACCTTTATTTTTTTATTTATTTTTTTAAAGCTCGATCTCTTTTGACCTTCTTCTTCTTCTTCTGCGTTCATGGGCTGCAACTCCCACGTTCACTCGTATGCACACGAGTGGGCTTTTACGTGTATGACCGTTTTTACCCCGCCATATAGGCAGCCATACTCCGTTTTCGGGGGTGTGCATGCTGGGTATGTTCTTGTTTCCATAACCCACCGAACGCTGACATGGATTACAGGATCTTTAACGTGCGCATTTGATCTTCTGCTTGCATATACACACGAAGGGGGTTCAGGCACTAGCAGGTCTGCACATATGTTGACCTGGGAGATCGTAAAAATCTCCACCCTTCACCCACCAGGCGCCGTCACCGTGATTCGAACCCGGGACCCTCAGATTGACAGTCCAACGCTTTAACCACTCGGCTATTGCGCCCGTCGATCTCTTTTGACCAGTAACCAAGGAAAACTACGTCGCCCTTCCGAAACCGTCAACACTTCAGTGGCTGCTTTGAAGTCTCTGTTGAAATAGCCAACAAGAAAAAACTACGATTGTGGAGATGGAGAGAGGAGAGTTTTGTCAAAAGGATATTTTCTATTTCGCTGAGTCTGTCGATCGCCTTGGCAGTGAAACGGGATCCGGGACAGTGCGTAACTGATAATGACAAACATCAACATGCATTCAGCCTTGTCTGCTACCCGGGGTAGGGGTGGGGTGGGGGTGGGGTGGGGGGTGGATGTGTGAGCCTTGCCGTGTCCCGTTTCAGTGAAGGGGGGTGAAGCCGTGGGCGAGTGGTAACGTGGCTGGATAGGAAGAAGCGAGTGTGTTCACGAGTTCGAGATCGAGTCCCAGTTGCTGGAGATTTTTTTTTTTTTTTTTTTTTTTTTCTGCTTCCCGATCTCGCGACATGTGTGCAGACATGCTAGTGCCTGAACCCACTTCTTGTGGAAAAATGCATGCAGAAGATCAAATAGGCACGTTAAAGGTTTTGTCATCAGCGTTCGGTAGGTTATGAACACACACATGCACGCGGGCACACACACACACACACACACACACACACACACACACACACACACACACACACTCACTCACTCACTCACTCACTCACACACACTCACACA
>NC_134893.1:69438673-69443673 GCF_041734735.1 Babylonia areolata | reverse complement strand
CTGTTGGTGTGTGTCCTCATATGGGAGAAGAGGCCGATGCTCGGCAACCAACAAACAGCCCCCTAAGACACAGGGCTTGTCTGCAGCCGTGAGGAAGGTGGCAGAATGGTTAAGACGTTCACCTGTCGATCCAGTGTCCCCGAGGGTCTGGGTTCGAATCCCACTCTGGCCCTTTCTCCCAAGTTTGACTGGGGGAAAGACGGGCGCCATAGCCGAATGGTTAAAGCGTTGGACTTTCGATCTGAGGGTCCCGGGTTCGAATCACGGTGACGGTGCCTGGTGGGTAAAGGGTGGAGATTTTTACGATCTCCCAGGTCAGTCAACATATGTGCAGACCTGCCAGTGCCTGAACCCCCTTCGTGTGTATACGCAAGCATAAGATCAAATACGCAAGTTAAAGATCCTGTAATCCATGTCAGCGTTCGGTGGGTTATGGAAATAAGAACATACCCAGCATGCACACCCCCGAAAGCGGAGTATGGCTGCCTACATGGCGGGGTAAAAACGGTCATACACGTAAAAGCCCACTCGCGTATATACGAGTGAACGTGGGAGTTGAAGCCCACGAACGCAGAAGAAGAAGAAGAAGGCTGGGGAAAAATATCAAACTGAGCGTCTGGTCATTCGGATGAGACGATAGACCGAGGATGTCCCCGTGTGCATCACGCTTTTAGAACGGCAACGGAAGTTGTCCTCTGGCAAAACTCTGTAGAGGAAATCCTGTTTGATAGGTACACAAATATATACATGCATACACTCAAGGCCTGACTAAGCGCGTCGGGTTATGGCTGTGCTGGTCAGGCATCTGCCTAGCAGGTGTGGTGTAGCGTAGCGTGTATGGATTTGTCCTCCGAAGGCAGTGACGCCGCCTTGAGTAACTGAAAGTGAAACATGGGAATCGGGCTGCAGAAAGGGTGGGGGGAGGGATGCGGAGATGGAGGGGGTCGGGGGAGGGGGGGGGGGGTGGCGAGAAAGGACAGTGCTCTGTTCTCATTAACGTTCTCTGCTTTCGGTCCACGTCCATTTCTGGTTGATCTGGGAATTAAAGGAAGGGAAGCTTATGAGGAAAAAAAAAAAAAAAAAAAAAAGAAAGAAAGAGTGTTTGTCAATCTGTGTTCCGTTTCTGGTCCATTTTCTGGCTGCTCTGGGAATTAAAGAGAGGGAAATTCATGAGGAGGAGGAGGAGGAAGAGGAGGAGAAGAAGAAGGAGGAGGAGGAGGAGGAGGAGGGAGTATTTGTTGTCAATCCATGCTTCGTTTCTGTTCAGTTTGAGAAGAACTGAGGAGGGACTCGCAAACTCTGAATTTGAGCCTTTGGGGCACAATGAAATTGGACATTTGGGACTCTGCTCATGTCGTGTGTGTGTGTGTGTGTGTGTGTGTGTGTGTGTGTCCGTGGTGCTGTTGAATATTTTTTCAAGTTTGTAACTATTATTTTCACCAGGTTGGGAGGAAATGATGTGGATCATGTTCATATTTACGCAGCCAGTTCTGCAGAATGACTTCAGCTAGGAGGGTGAGGGTCTTCTTTGGATTGTGGCACATAGCTTGCGGAACTGCTGTTGGAGGAACGCAGTGGCGGTCTCCACTCTTGAGGGAGATGCTCAGTTTGGCCTCCGCGGCTAAGCCATTATTGTCGTCAGTAGGGGGCTTTAGTAGGCGGCGCCCTGAGTACGTTAAATCAGAACAGGCACTACCGAACACCACCGAAGTGACTCGGCAGCAGTGCAGGGTCTCCTCTGGTGTGTGGTCTCCTGGCGACCTTACATCGATGGTTTCCCTGTGGAGTGCCGGCACTGGGGCCTGCGGCAGACGAACCCGGGTGTGGCTGTGTATGTTGGGGGAGATTGGGGAGGGGGGCGGGGGGAGGGATAAGAATGAGAGTAAGAATAACTTTATTATCTCCAACTGGAGAAATTTGGTCAGGTGCATTATCACAGCATAGACAAGAAAACAACATGGGGACCATAACTGTAAAAGTCAACAACAGCTTTTACGAATATTACGAAGACCCCAATGTAAAAAAAAAAATATCACATACACCGTTTCATACATACATCCACACACCGCAGGTAATAACTAGTATTCTTAATGTAAAAACAGAAAGAATTAAGAAACATTATTTGAATAGAATTATAAGCATAGCCTACCATATTGCACATTGATTATAATAGACAGATAAGATAAGAATAAAGATAAATTGCGGAAAACCGCAACCAGATAATCAGCACACACCCGCACCCACCCACCCCCCATCCACCCCACACACGCGGATATGGAGGGGACTCGGAATAAGCGGCGTGGGAAGTAGTGCCACTGAAACGGTGCAGATGATGGGGCGGCAAAGGCATTTTGAAGAAGCAGGAGACGGGCGCAATAGCCGAGTGGTTAAAGCGTTGGACTGTCAATCTGAGGGTCCCGGGTTCGAATCACGGTGACGGCGCCTGGTGGGTGAAGGGTGGAGATTTTTACGATCTCCCAGGTCAACATAATATGTGCAGACCTGCTAGCGCCTGAACCCCCTTCGTGTGTATATGCAAGCAGAAGATCAGATACGCACGTTAAAGATCCTGTAATCCATGTCAGCGTTCGGTGGGTTATGGAAACAAGAACATACCCAGCATGCACACCCCCGAAAACGGAGTATGGCTGCCTACATGGCGGGGTGAAAACGGTCATACACGTAAAAGCCCACTCGTGTGCATACGAGTGAACGTGGGAGTTGCAGCCCAGGAACGCAGAAGAAGAAGAAGAAGGAGGAAAATCGGTTATAAACAGAATACGGCATGTAGAATAATCAGGAAAATCTTATTACGATTTTAATTTACTCGCAATGTAAGAATTCACAAGACAAGTTGTTTGTTACTACTAATTGCAGTACGGAGACAAAAAAAAATCACGTTAATAGCCTCAACCATCATATTTGGTCATATGGATGTTGATGCTACAACAAATGGGTTGAAATGGCGATCGGAAGAGAACACGTTTCTTTCGGAAATGCTTCTGGTTTGATGTGACGATGCGTGTGTGTGTGTGTGTGTGTGTGTGTGTGTGTGTGTGTGAATCGGAATGAGAATCAGAATCAAAATAATATTTATTTGTCATGGAAACCGTGAATGGTTTATAAACACACACGCACATATTCACACACACACACACACACACACACACACACACAGACAGAGGGAGGATTCTGCGGATGGGGAGGAGGGGAGAATGGTGGAAGGGAGAGTGAGGGAAAGGTGTGGGGATGGGGAAGACAAGAGAGAGAGAGAGAGTGTGTGTGTGTGTGTGTGTGTGCGCGCTAATGGGAAAGTGTTTGCTGTATATGTGTATTATTTTTGTATGTGGTTATTCACAGCTGCAACTGTAGTGTTGTTTTGGAGTGTAATATGAATTTAGTTTTTTCCTCTTCTGTGTCGTCATGTGCTGTTGTGTGGTATGATACACTATTGTATATGAAATTGTTTTTCAGTTGAGGCGCTTTCAGCCCATTATACGGTAAATCTGTGCTATGTAAGTTCATTATTATTATTATTATTATTAATTATTATTATTATTATTATTATTATTACCATTGCAAAATATGCCCACCCGCCTTGTCGATCTTAGTGTACACCTTAGTTTCATCCATGTCTGCTTCTCTGTCAGAACTCTCATTAAAGCGAATTCTGTGTTGAAAAGGAAGCAGGGCATCACAATATTTCCTTTTGGTTAAAAAAAAAAAAAAAAAAAAAAAAAAAAAAAAAAAAATATATATATATATATATGAAATCTTTATAGGTTCGAGAAATTGATTTGGGTAGAGCATGTAAAATCGAGTTTGAATAACACAGACATGGAGCGCTAGTATAGGCCTGGGTAAATCACATGTGTGTGTGTGTGTGTGTGTGTGTGTGTGTGTGTGTGTGTGTGTGTTTCTCTCTCTGCCTCTCTCTGTGTCTCTGTATATCCCTCTCCCTTCTTTCTCTCTCTCTGATTTGTGTGTCTGTGTGTGTGTGTCTGTATTTATGTTTGTATGAATGTGTGTCTATATGTGTGAGTAAGTGCTTGCGTGCGTACGTGTGTGTGTGTGTGTGTGTGTGTGTGTGTGTGTGTGTGTGTGTGTGTGTGTGTGTGTGTGTGTGTGTGTGTGTGCGCGCGCGCTGTAAGTAAGATGATTAGATTTGCAAATGTTGCCGAGTTATACTTTTGGAGTTAAAAGACATTTGTGTTCTCTCAACTTTTATGTGACATTGTTGTGTATTTGGAAATGTTTGTTCTGGGCATGAAAAGTTTATTTTGTAGTAATCCTCCATACTTCAATAGGAGTGGAAGGATAATTAAAACTTGAAACTTGCGTACGTGCGCTCGCGCTTGCGCGCTCGCGCCCGCGCGTGCGAGTGCTGTTCGCTCTCCGTATTTGGCTAGGCAGAGAGAGTCCAGTATGTGTATTGGATCGGGCAGTCTGAGCGCGCGCGCACACACGCACACACACAGACACATACACACACACTCACTCATATTCATGCTCACGCATACGTGCACATATAAACACAGACACACGCATTCACCACCATCCCCATCCCCCCGTCCCTCACCCCCGCCCCACACACACTCACACATACACACACACACACACACACACACACACACACACACACACTCACACTCAGACACACACACACACACACACACACACACACACACACACACACACACACACACACACATATTCACGCCCCCCCCCCCTCCCCATCCCCCCACACTCACACAGATGGAGGGAGAGATGGAGACAGACTCGGACGCGGATGATTCAATGTACTGGGCCATACGCCCATGCATATATATAAGTGGGGAAACCTAAGATGCGGTGAAAACACAAAACAGACTCAGCGAGGGAAAGAGAGAGAGAGAGAGACAGACAGACAGACAGACAGACACACAGACAGTGAAAGAGGCAAGAGAGACAGACAGACAGACAGACAGTGAGAGAGGCAAGCAGGCATATTTGTTGACTTC
>NC_134893.1:69423673-69433673 GCF_041734735.1 Babylonia areolata | reverse complement strand
ACATTTCTCCGTTGTATGTGCAAATACAGAAAAAAATATTGGTGGTTACGGATAGGACTCGCGTTTACCTACCATGAAAAAAAAAAAAGGTGTGAGCGTGGAAAATGAACGGTAGTTTGCCAGTTATACGTGCCAGTGAAGAAGAGAGAGAGAGAGAGTGGGAATAGCAGGATAGCGTGTGAAACGCCAAACCGCCATCACCCTTCAGACGTCTTCAGAGACACAGGATGCAAGTCAGGGGGGGTGGGAGACAAGCGCAATAGCCGAGTGGTTAAAGCGTTGGACTTTCAATCTGAGCGTCACCGGGTTCGAATCTCGGTAACGGCGCCTGGTGGGTAAAGGGTTGAGATTTTTCCGATCTCCCAGGTCAACATATGTGCAGACCTGCTTGTGCCTGAAGCCCCCTTCGTGTGTATACGGAAGCAGAAGATCAAATACGGACGTTAAAGATCCTGTAATCCATGTCAGAGTTCGGTGGGTTATGGAGACAAAAGCATGCCCGGCCAGATTGCACACCCCCGAAAGCGGAGTATGGCTGCCTACATGGCGGGGTAAAAAACGGTCATAAACGTAAAAGCCTCACTTGTGTACATACGAGTGAACGTGGGAGTTGCAGCCCACGAACGAAGAAGAGTGGTGGGAAGGGGTGTGTGTGGGGGGACAGGCAGGAATCGGGTGGACAAGGGTCATCACAGCCAGAGGACTGGACTTGGGGTACGTTCATACTATAGGGTACGTTCATACTATAGGGTACGTTCATACTAAACCCCAGCTAGTTGCTGACAACATCTGACAGCAGCTGTCCGAGAAATGTGCCCACGTCACTTTGCGCTTTTCCCGCCAAGTATGACGGCTGTTCACACTGGCCACCAGGCAGCTCCAGCCAGCTATCTGATTTGTGGCGTGCATTGAATCAAACTGATAGCTAGTCCCAGGGACGGAACTCTACAGTGATACCAGCAGTGTACATCCAAATAATGATATTCGTTTCTTTCGTCTCGAGAGTGCCGGTGCCGACAGCAACTAACCGTGCTGAAGTGTGTAGCTGACTGTGTCTGACTGAAGTGTGTTGCTGTGTCAAGCTGACGGCAACTGGCTGTGTCTGACTGAAGTGTGTTGCTGTGTCAGGCTGACGGCAGCTGACTGTGTGTGACTGAAGTGTGTTGCTGTGTCAAGCTGACAGCAGCTGACTGTGTCTGACTGAAGTGTGTTGCTGTGTCAGGCTGACGGCAACTGGCTGTGTGTGACTGAAGTGTGTTGCTGTGTCAGGCTGACGGCAGCTGACTGTGTGTGACTGAAGTGTGTTGCTGTGTCAGGCTGACGGCAGCTGACTGTGTGTGACTGAAGTGTGTAGCTGTGTCAGACTCACAGCAACTGACTGTGACTGAAGTGTGTTGCTGTGTCAGGCAGACGGCAACTGACTGACATCAGCTAGCTGGGCTTAGGGTGAACGTAGCCTTACAGTAACTGCCCAGTCCCACCCCCACCCCCACCCTGCTCCCCCCCCCCCCCACCCCCACTACTCCCTCTAATGGGTTGATCTCTGTGATAACTGCATTTTTTGTACGAACGCAAAATGACATCGCAGGCAGTGGAGAGGACTTACAATAACTGCCCAGGTTTTTTTTCTTCTTCTCTTCTCTTTCCCCTTTCCAAATCTTTCTAATGGTTGTTCCGTGAAACTGTTTTTTTCTTCTCTTTGGCAGGAACCCCGTACGCAATACTTTTTTTTTTTTTTTTTTTTTTGCTCTACTTTTCCTGATTATAACAATTATCGGGGAAAAAAAAATCGAAACAATTTTTTTTTTTTTTTTTAGTGATTGATGATCCTGATTTTTTGCTTGTTTGGGAGGGATTTTTGTTTGTTTGTGTGTGTGTGTGTGTGTGTGTGTGTGTGTGTGTGTTTTCACCCTCTGATGTTCTTTTCTTTCTATTCTGATGCGTTTCGGTGTTGTTGAGTTAACAAAAAAAAAAAAAAAAAAAAAAAAAAGAAAAAAAAAAGCTTCACGGCCATCGGGGTAGTGAATTCAATACCCACTGTGTCCAGAGCTCGGCATAGGACAGGAAGGCGGGGCCCAGTCCTCTCCTTCCACCGTTTTAATCTTTTGATTTGATTTGATATGGATACTTATATAGCACCTATACCCGGTCAGAGACCCAAACTCTAGGCGCTTTCCGAACACGGGGGTCATTTGCACAACAGACTGCCTGCCTGGGTGGAACCGACTGACGGCTGCCATTGGGCGCTCATCATTCGTTTCCTTTGTCATTCAGTCAGATAACCTTCCCCATCCGAAACCCCAGGTACCCGTTCACCACACGCGGGGCGGAGTGGGGGGGGGGGGGGGGGGGGATTGGAGTAAAGTGTCTTTGCCCAAGAACGGCGCACCGTGCCCAAACGGGGTCCTGTAACCCTGATCACTGGTGAACACCGGGGTCACACGTTTAAAAGCCTGACCGATTAGCAACGATGTGAAATGCCTGGCCACAGCACCTACTGAGTGTTGTTGGTAATCTTTGAACAGTGTGGTGTTCTGTTTTCTAAAAATCTTTAAACAGAATGGTATTCTTAAAAAAGAAAATCTTTAAATAGCATGGTATCCTCTTTTCTAAATATTTAGGTAAAAGTCCAAGTTTAGCATCCTGAATTATTGCACCTGTCTTACCGGCAGTTTTTGTGATATTGTCATGAGAAGGTGTTGTAACCATATTTTAGGTGGATATTTCGGACTCTTATTATGTACGTTATTTTACTCAATTTCGATGCGGAATCGGTCACAAAACTAACGTGCCACCATCTGGCTTTTTTTCCGTTTTTTGTCCCACAAACCATAGGAACTTAACTAATAGATGTAATAGTTTAGGATGCTGAAACTGGACATTACCTAATCTTTAGATAGTATGGTATTCTATTCTGTTTTTAACTCACTCAGTACGGCCAGTCCTCTCTTCTCCTCTACACAGACCTTTCGGATGTCCAGTGGGTGTCTGAATGACCCAACCTTTAGTTTCCGTCGTCAGAATTGTGGTATTCTTTGTCAACATTCACCTCTTCAGTATAAGAGCCTTCCGTTTGCAATATTTTGATGATGGTAATTGGGGTGAAACGCTGTTAACGTCGTCTCTTTCGCCGTTCGTATGGAGAGAGAGTTAATGTTTAAATAGTATCGTATTCTATTTTGTTTTCAGTGTTTAAATAGTATCGTATTCTATTTTGT
This sequence comes from Babylonia areolata, assembly GCF_041734735.1. NCBI lineage: Eukaryota > Metazoa > Mollusca > Gastropoda > Neogastropoda > Buccinidae > Babylonia > Babylonia areolata. The sequence goes on along the minus strand of NC_134893.1, from coordinate 69,430,455 downwards.
TTTCAGTGTTTGAATAGTATGGTATTCTATTTTGTTTTTAAATTTTGATTAGTGTGGTATTCTATTTTTTTTTTAAACATAGGTTCGGAGGTTTCTACCGAAAGGTGAGGTAGCTTCTGAATGTGTGTTGCCATGTGATGAACCCCTCTGTTGTTATTTTTAGTCTGTTTGAATTTAGTTTAGTTTAGTTTAGTTAAGTTTCCCTCAATGCCTGACTGAGCGCGTAGGGTCGCGCGGCTGGGTCAGGCATCGGTGTAGCGTCTATGGATTTGTTCGAACGCAGTAACTCCTCCCCCCCCCCCCCCTTGAGCTGAACTGGACGTTCAACATGTTACTGATTGTTGGGGTTTGCTTGATATCAGTCTCACACACACACACACACGCACACATACACACACACATACTCACACACACACACGCACGCACACACACACACACACACACACACACACACACACACACACACACAACACACACACACACACACACACGCACACACGCACACACACACACCACTTCTGCACACATGAGAAAGAACACGCAGTCACTCACCAGTCCAGTAGCATCCTAATATAGCTTTAATTCATCCATGATAATCCAGAAACAAACAAACAAACAAACAAACAAGATGATTGTTATATAATCTTGGAAGAAACAAGCAGCGCCCCTCTTTATATCTCTGGTGATGGTGGTGGGGGTGGGGTGGGGAGGTGGGGGGGGGGGAGGAGGAGATGAAACCTTTGTTATATTATTCATTTTTTGTTGTTGTTTAAAGCCAGGTATCACAGAGGTGTTGAGAGAAGACGACTGATCCCCCGCCCCTCCCACCCCCCCACCCCCCCCCCCCACGCAAAGAAAAACAACATAACAACAACAGTCGGCGAGACCCGAAGATGCAGGATTTATTTTGGTTCCCCGGGGAAGGGGGAGTTTGGGGGAGTGGGGGAGGGGGGGGGGGGGGCGGGGAATGGTGGTAAGGAAAAGTTGTGGAGATACATACCAGCGTACCTTAATGAAATGTTTGGTCCTTTTCAGGGTGAAAAAAAAAGAAAACAAACAAAACACACATACACACACGCACGCACGTTCACACACACACACACACACACACGCGCGCGCGCACACACACACACACGCACACACATCAAAACAAAAAAAAACCAAAAAAACCCCTCCCGTCAGTTGTAAATCATTTTTGGTCATTTGAAAAACAATGCTGGCTGCGAAATCTTCTTTCCCGTCACACCGATTAATCATGACTGAAACTATATGTTCAGCACAAAGAGATGTATTTATTTATTTTTCCGAAAAAAGTAGAGGTCTTAATTTCTTCCTTCTCGGGAACATATTTCATTTCCACTCCGTCAAAATCCAACCTGGAAAATGATGTGCACGTAATTACGAACAGTTACATTATTATAGACATCCAGTACCTTCATCAAACAAAACATACACACTGTACAAGCAGAACCCCCCCCCCCCCCCCCCCCCAATAAGTGATATAGAATTGATAACGCATTAAAAAAAAAGAAGAAGATAAAACATAACAGATATGCAAAACGAAAGAGAATACTTTCAAAACAAATACCTATATTTATACAACACAAGGCATTTTCAGTGATTGACAAAACCAAACAAAACAAAGCAAAACAAAGAAAGCTGGGAATTTCCACAAAGCGTCGAGAAAAGTAAAATCGTACCAGGTCGGTTATTCAGAATCAATCTACTCACATTTGGCCACACACTGTCTGTCTGTCTGTCTGTCTGTCTGTCAACCTATATATATATATATTATGTATGTGTGTATGTATGGATGGATGGATGAATGGATGGATACATGTATGTATAAAACAGTTGAACAATGCAGCAATAGTTGCTTTCAAGTGAACTACAGAAACTCTGTGTGTGTGTGTGTGTGTGTGTGTGTGTGTGTGTGTGTTCACACACACACACACACACACACACACACACACACACACACACAGAGACACTTTCGTATACACCTCAGACGCTTTTAAGAGACCTAAAAATTGGGAAGGAAGACTGCTTAAACTAACCTGACCTAACTATCGCATGGAACAAGAACCAACAATAAATACCCCCCCCCCCCCTCCCCAAAACAAGCTGATGCAAAACCAAAATGTGAGACGCATCAAACAAATTCCACAAAGACAAACACAAGAAAGCTTTTGGGCTTGCACAGTGACCCACAAATATACGACCGGAGGCCACAAACCACAGTTGTTTTTTTTAACAAATAATTGAGCGAATTTGTTTTGCGATTAAGCGTACGCGTTAATATTGCTTTCTGCCCTAGCAAATGTGATTGATCAGTCTGAATTCATTGTTACTAACAATGATTTGTACAAGGTAGGTAGATATCAGAGCAGTGTTATTGACAAACATTGCAGGATTTGAACACCCGAGGATAAATCGTTAACGAGATTGTTCAGTTAGCACTGTAACGGATTATCTGAGCAACAATACAGATGAGAAGTTGAATCACCCGACGCCGATGACTGTGTTCAGTACCCGAGAAAACATCAGTTGTAACAAGATTCTTAACACACACACACACACACACACACACACACTCTCTCTCTCTCTCTCTCTCAAACACACACACACTGGACAAGACAGCTTCCGTCAGACTAATTAAATACAGTCGTCTCAGTTTTCCAACGGAGATTTCCTGAAGAGAAAGTAAAAAAGGAAAAAAAGACTGGAAAGTTTGAAGCAAACGACACTGGAACAGCGAGTGGACTCGTGAATATCTACTGGACAGACTGCACCAAGTGAAAGGAAACGTAAACAGAAACGTGATAATTCGTGCATGTCTGCTGAAGCAAGTTATGGTCTGTTGATGATGGAGCAGTCAGTGAAACACATATGATGACGCACAGAGGAAACATTGAGGTAAGGATCATAGGAGGCAAGGGTGGGGGTTAGGAGAGGGGGTAGACTTTCGTTTAAAATAACAGTTTTTATTTTGGATAGACGTTAAGCAAAAGAACACACACACACACACACACACACACACACACACACAGAGAAAGAGAAAATAAGACGGTCACCAACACCATGAAGAAAAATAACTGAGGGGAGAGAGGGATTCCCTGTTTAGCACCATGGAGAACCGATTCCGACATGACACGACAGCAACCATGATAACAGTAAAGCAACGATTTTGACAATCTACCTGTACATTGTATAATACATAACACACATGGTTACATTTAATTAGGGAGCTCCTTACATTGTTTATAACGTCATAACACTTTTTTGATGGAGCGACGGATGAGTATTTCAATGAAAACGTTCCACACAACAAGAATGATTCCCCCCGACTCCAATGCAAGTTAAACAAGAAAACCCATAGAAGCAACACGTATAATGTATATATTCATCATATATATCATCTTTAATAATAATATAGCATCTGCATGCAAATAATGTACTTCTCCAGATGAAAACACGTTCAAGAAAAGGCAAAAAACAGAAAAAAATAAGCTTCTTTATATTTGCTCAACACGTAACAACCACATCACTTCAAGAGGACTTCCTTCACAAATAGGCCAAGTTTGAAATAAAGCCACAAGGGAAAAAAGAACAACAACGACGGGGGAGTGGGGGAAGGGTTATGAACACCCAAAGTTAACGTGGCTTCTCACACTCCGTGATACGACCGAAAGGAATACAACCTGGAAAATTGCAGGAATGGAAATATGTCACACAGAATGTTCAGATAGACAGGACTCTCAAAGACAACATTCCTATCAAACAGTATTCACGAAATCGAACCAGCGATCTTTGGAATGCAAGTCTTGACGCTCAACCATCTGAGCTCTTCAGTTGTGTACGTATAGCAGGAAATTAAAAACGTCCGCCTTTGAGCGAAGCGTCGACAGGAAGTCAGTGTTCTTTATTTCTCTTTTCTCGCGTAACTCGAGACAGCGGGGACCTCGGGTGGGTTGCAAGAACGAACTTCGCAGCGCCGAGTAAAGTGTGCCTGTCGTCAAGAATGTTCCTGATGGAAATTCCCGTCGTGTCTGACGGATGAGCAGGCTGGCAGGTCATCTGCTGGTGTGGGGCCCTCATGTGTGAATGAAGATCGATTCTAGAGGCACAAGTTCGTCCAGTGACGCTGCATGGAATGGAGTCCAGCAAGGATGGGCCGCGTTTTCACCGATTCCTCTTTTCCTGGATGGCGGCTGCCCTGTTTGCGCTGGAAGGTCTTTTTGCCCTGACCCCATGGTAAATTCCATACTTGTATTTCTTCTTCTTTTTTTTTACAATTTTTTTTTTACCACAACAGATTTCTCTGTGTGAATTTCGGGCTGCTCTCCCCAGGGAAAGTTCCTCGTTACACTACAGCGCCACCCATTAAAAAAAAAAAAATTTGCGTGCAGCTTTATTTGTTTTTCCTAATGGGAGTGGATTTTTCTACAGAATTTTGCCAGGAACAACCCTTTTGTTGCCGTGGGTTTTTTCACGTGCGCTAAGTGCATGCTGCACACGGGACCTCGGTTTATCGTCTTAACCGAATGACTAGCGTCCACACCACCACTCAAGGTCTAGTGGAGGGGGGAAAATTATCGGCGGCTGAGCCGTGATTCGAACCAGCGCGCTCAGATTCACTCGCTTCCTAGGCGGACGCGTTACCTCTAGGCCATCAGTCCACTGTACTTAGGAACAGTCTTAACTCTAAGCGAACTCAGCGCTGCAAAGATCGGCTCGTGCAACCCGAACCTGTTTTAACTCCATACGAACGGCGAAAGAGACGACGTTCACAGCGTTTCACCCCAATTACCACCATCCAAATATTGCAAGCGGAAGGCTCTTATACTGAAGACGTGAATGTTGACAAAGAATACCACAGTTCTGACGACGGAAGCTAAAGGTTGGGTCATTGAGACACCCGCTGGACATCCGAGGGGTCTGTGTAGAGGAGAAGAGAGGACTGGCCGTACTGAGTGAGTTAATGCTTCGCTCCAAAAGTGACGCCTCCACGAACCGGTGTCGCAGCCGATTTGTACCCCCCATTTTTTTTTTTTTTTTTTTTTTTTTTTTTTACCCGGGTGTCAAGTCTAGCTACACCTGATTATCCCCGTTGTCTGTCTATACTAGCCTAGAATCATTTCCCGGTGGTACACTAGTCAAAACTGCCCCCCCCCCCCCCGCCCCACTACCCCTACTTAGATTTTACCTCCGTTACGGATGTAGGGGGTAAATTCGGCACCATAAGAGTGCAATGGTTTACACGTACAGATATTTGCAGCACTCTCTCCTCTACCGAGGTGTGTATAAAACTAAGGGAAAACTTTCCCTCGCGAGGGGCGACTCGCTATAGGGGGTAACTGTTTGTATGCTTTGCATGAAATGATAGACGTGGGTTAGAATCAACACGACGGACGCAATAGCCGAGTGGTTAAAAGCGTTGGACTTTCAATCTGAGGGTCCCGAGTTCAATGCTCGGTGACGGCGCCTGGTGGGTAAAAGAGTGGAGATTTTTCCCATCTCCCAGGTCAACATATGTGCAGACCTGCTAGTGCCTGAACCCTCTTCGTGTGTATGCTCACGCAGAAGATCAAATACGCACGTAAAAGATCCTGTTATCCATGTCAGCGTTCGGTGGGTTATGGAAACAAGAACATACCCAGCATGCACACCCCCGAAAGCGGAGTATGGCTGCCTACATGGCGGGGTAAAAACGGTCATACACGTAAAAGCCCACTCGTGTACATACGAGTGAACGTGGGAGTTGCAGCCCACGAACGCAGAAGAAGAAGAAGAAGAATCAATACAGGCTATCAAAGCAGACCTCCTTCACCTTTGCTTCCGTTCAGTTGTGATGAAGAGGAGGGGAGGTGGGGGTCATTTAAAGCTGCCCCAGAACAACACCCCCTCCCTCAGCCACATCTTTTTTTTCGGTAGCTTGATTCAACCCGTAGAAAGTTGTTCATTTCCAGCTAGGATGTGGCAGGGTGGTGTTGGGTGGAGGGCCATCTTGACCAGCCACAAATGAAATGATCCCAGGGTGGGGGGTGTCTTTCTAGGCTTACCCACAAAGACCCCGGGGCAAAAACCCAGCAGGGGGGTATTTTGGGGCTGTGATGACACCTAGAATCTGTACTGAATCAGATTTGTCACCGTCTGTCCGTCTACACACCGTACCGAACACAAGACAAACAGCAGCCAGGAAAGGAAAGCCCTCCCCCGCCCCCTCCATGGAGTGTGAAGACGTGTTTCGGAGCTCAGCGTTGACCATCAGTTTACAGCAGGTGAAAGGGAAGGTAGTCCTCATTGCGAACGGTCCAGTCGAAGCGACCAGCTGAACGAGTGATTTGCACAGACAACAGGTTGTACGGCCGTCAAATGCAGCTCTCCTGTTTTTGAAGGTTTTCTCCCATCAGTTGAACCAGCAACGGTTTCGTCTGCTCAACACAAACCTTTCGCAATTTACACGCTGTTCGCAGTTAAGCCTGCCTACCCTGATATCCGTTGATAACGCTTTACCTACATGGACACTTCTAACTTGTCAATACAGTCCTATAGTTCGTCAGATTCCTTCTCTTCTACGCGTTTTAAAGTTTGCAGTCGATCAGATTTAATCTCCCCCCCCCCCCTCCCCATCCCCACATCCGAACCCCGTGTTGAATTCGGATAAAAGAAAGTACGATATTTGAATAAATGCTTCAGTATGCTTCCACGTGCGCAAACACGTTTTCACATGACTTCAACAGCGGGTAGGGGTAGGTTTCTTCTTTCACTGTTCAAACGGG
>NC_134893.1:69396173-69421173 GCF_041734735.1 Babylonia areolata | reverse complement strand
TAATTACCAAGGGCAATCATTCATTGCTGCTATCTTGATTAATGCCGTTGGAAACGCTTGAGCTCAATTTCAAATGGATGTCTGTGACGTCAGAAGCCTGATCACGTTTGTGACTCTGTGTGTGTGTGTGTGTTTTGTGTGTGTTTGTGTGTCTTTGCATGCGCGCTTGTGTATGTGTATGTGCGTGTGTGTGCGTGCGCGTGTTTGTGTGTGTATTATGTATGTGTGCGCGTGTATGTGTGTCTTTGCGTGCCCGCGTGTGTGTGTGTGTGTGTGTGTGTGCGTGCGCGTGTAAGTGTCTTTGCGTGTGCGCGCGTGTGTATGTGTGTGCGTGCGCGTGTGTGTGTGCGTGCTTGTCACTTGAGTGTGTATGTGCATGTGCGCGAGAGTGCATGTCACTATGTGCGCGTGTGTGTGTGCATGTGGTGTGCGCGAGTGTGTGTGTGTGCGCGCGCGCGCGTGTGGTGTGTGAGAGAGAGAGAGAGAGAGAGCGAGCGAGTGCTGCAGCTTTGAGCGCAGATCAGAATGTCGGGGAACTGGTGGACAAAATCAATATGCAGTTTTTGATGATGGATAAAACACGCTATGTTTGATGATGATAGATAGATAAAGCACGCTGGTTTGATGCAAGATAAAACTCCGGCTAATTGCCTGCAAACGCACTCCAAAAAGTTCACCTTTTCCTTTTCTCGGGGAAAACAACAGCTACTACTACTACAACAACAACGAAACTGCTTCTTTTCCTAAGGGTGACAAAAATAGATCGCTTTTAGAAGTGCGCATTACTCTTCGTGTGTGTGTGTGTGTGTGTGTGTGTACACGTATGCGCGATTCTGTGTGTGCGCGTGCGTGGGCGCACGCACGTGTATGTATGTATGTATGTATGTATGTATGTATGTGTGTGCGTGCTTGCGCGCATGCGTGTGTGTGTGTTTGTGCGCGCGCACTCATGCGCATAGCGTGTATGTGGGTGTGTGATTTAAACGGATATCTAATTTTCCTCTTGCTTTGTGGCCATTCCTGTAGAAAATGTCTGGAATTGCTCTACCAGAATGACGACAGATGTGAATATGATACGTGCTGACGACGCTCAGCTTCCCTTCCGGTGCCGCAAATATCTATCTTTCTTTCTTTCTTTCTCGATTCTTCTTCTTCTTCTTCTTCTTTTTTCTGTTCTTCTTCTTCCTGATAACCGCGTTGCTGTTCTCCCGAGCGGAGAATGAACAAAGAATGAAACCACGGAAAAGAAAATATCTGAGTGGGTGAAGTTTTTGCGACTGAATAGCGCTCTCTCTCTCTCTCTCTCTCTCTCTCTGTGTCTCACTCTCTTACAGCTCACTCTTAGATAATTTTTATTCGGATTATAATATGTACTTTGTTTCCTGTGTACTGTACTGTTCAAACATTGGAGATGAACGACTGGGGGGGGGGGGGGGCAAAAAGGCACAGTACCCGCCTGCCACATGGACATTTTCAAGCACAGTACCCGCCTGCCACATGGACATTTTCAAGCAAACGACAAAATACCAAAGTGCCGCTTAGTTTTACTTTGGTTATGTTTTCCCTTTCCATTCCATTTTATTTGTTTTGCACCATTTTTGTTCTGATTTGTACATGCCGTGTCACTAGAGCTTTACAGCTAATGACATTAAACGTTTCAGTGTTCAGTGTCTCTCTCTCTCTCTCTCACTTCACTTTCTCTCTCCCCCCCCCCGCCCCCTTTTCTCCATCTCTCTGTCTCTGTCTCTCTCGATCTCGTCTTTTTCTCCCCGGTGTTTGAGGGTAGCATGTGCCACCCGTTCATTCGTATGTCTCTTTGTAAACAGCCATGTAATAGGCAGCCATATTCCGTTTCCGGGGGTGTTTGCTCTTTGCTTTTCTGCGTTTTGTGGACTGCAGCTCATAATAATTTATATCCACACGTATGTAATAGTGGGATATTTCACGGAATGGCCGTTTATACCTTATGTTATTTATGGGCAGATATATTCCGTTTTCGGGGGGGGGGATTTCTGTCTGTCTGTGTGTCTCTTTTCTCTCGTGCTTTATGCGTTCGAGGGCTGCACTTCTAGCTTTTACTCGTATGAAGTTTTCCCACAGTTTCTCAAGGCGGCGTCACCACGTTGGGACGAATCGATATATACGCTACACAACATCTGCTAGGCAGATGCCTGACAGAATCATAAACCAACGTGCTTAGTGAGGACTTGAGTGCATGCACGCACGCACGCACATACACACACACACACACACAGGGGGTGTGGGGATTTGAGGGGGGTAGGGGTTAGGGGAGAGAAGGGGAGTTAGCAGAATTGAAGTTAAATGGAATCGCGTTCCATGCGTTCTGGTGAACAGGTCAGTATCTTACCAAGACACAGAACTCTTGGAAAGATGATTTTTTTTGGTTTCTAGTCTCCTCGCGTGTTATTACCGTTTTCATTTTGATCTGGTCGTTAGAGGAACAGACGATACAGAACACAAGTCTGTTTCACGCACTCGTTACACCAGATCACATCGTTTTGAAGGCAAACCACACACTGGGTCTTACATACTTCACATTCCAGTCGAAGAATGACCTCACTGAAGAGTGACCACTCGCAATCACTTCGACCGGACACGAACAAAACGGTGTAACAGTGTCAAACAACCCCCCACCCCTCCAATCCATCCCACCAACACCCCCACACAGGATTTTTACCCCAGTAACATTCTGGGCTGGTTCCGATTTGCTCCAAATGGGGATGTCGGTTGTGTTTTATTAAAAAAACAAAACAAAAAAAACTTTAACAGACTGGATTTTGAATATTTTTCTGACGGAATGAATGAAGGAATAAACAACAGCAAACAACAACAACAACAGTAGTAGTTGTGGTGGTGATAATAATTCCTAATAATTCATAACGGATAATTATTATCACCAGGACTTAGTAGAATGTTTTTGATGGCCTTTGTTCGCGGAAACAAACCTTCCGAAAGGGGTGTGCATGTTTCCCTTGATTACGGGAAGAGACAGTCTAACGGCACCACACTGGCCAAATGGGATTATTGATTTTGGAACTGTCCGTTTTCTTTTCTTCCCCCACAATCAAATTGTCTTGGACATGAAGTTGTCGCGGTGCAGTGTCTCTTCCATGTTTATCACTTGGATAAACAAAACAAAACAAAAACAAAACGAAACAAAACAGCAACAAAATATTGATCCGAACATAAGGTCCCTATTTTTTTTTCGATTGTATACTCCCCCCCCCCCACCATCAGTTGGTTTGTTGCTTTTTGTCAGTTAACCCTTTCTTTTTATCTCCTCAACAGTACACCCTGTCTTTGTCTCGTTATCTAACAGAAGATGTCACGATATTATTTCCTGCTTCTCTCTCTCTCGGTATCCGACAGAGAATAGATGTCACAAGATGATTTTTTATTTCGCAAACTCGGTATCCAACAGAAGATATCGCGATATTATTTTGTTTTCCCCCCTCTCTTGGTATCCAACAGATGTCACAGGATGAGTTTCTGTTTCCTCTCTCGGTATCCGACAGAAGATGTCACATGTTTATCTTACTTTCTCGGTATCCGACAGAAGCTGTCATGTTTATCTTACTCTCTCGGTATCCGACAGAAGCTGTCACATGTTTATCTTACTTTCTCGGTATCCGACAGAAGATGTCACAAGTTTATCTTACTCGTATCCGACAGAAGATGTCACACTTCACAAGTTTATCTTACTCGTATCCGACAGAAGATGTCACGAGTTTATCTTACTCTCTCGTTATCCGACAGAAGATGTCACAAGTTTATCTTACTCTCTCGGTATCCGACAGAAGATGTCACAAGTTTATCTTACTCTCTCGGTATCCGACAGAAGATGTCACAAGTTTATCTTACTCTCTCGGTATCCGACAGAGGATTTCATGATATTATTATTAATTTTTTTAATTTCTCTCTCTCGGTATCCGACAGAGAATAGATGTCACAAGATGATTTTTTTATTTCGCAAACTCGGTATCCAACAGAAGATATCGCGATATTATTTTCTTTTCCCCCTCTCTTGGTATCCAACAGATGTCACAGGATGAGTTTCTGTTCCCTCTCTCGGTATCCGACAGAAGATGTCACGAGTTTATCTTACTCTCTCGGTATCCGACAGAGGATTTCATGATATTATTATTATTTTTTATTTTATTTCTCTCTCTCGGTATCCGACAGAGGATGGATGGATGCCACAAGATGATTTTCTATTTCGTCATCTCAGTATCCGACAGATGATGTCACAATATTATTTTCTTTTCCTCCTCTCTCGGTGTCCAACAGAATAGATGTCACAACATGATTTTCTAATTCTCTCTCTCGTAATCGACAGAGGATGGATGTCACAAGATCATTTTCTATTGCTCTCTTTCAGCATCCAAACAGAAGATGTCACAGGATCATTTTCTTTGTCTCGTATCGGACAGAAGATGTCAAAAGATTGTCTAACTGTCTCAGTATCCAACAGAGGATGTCACAAGATGGTTTTCTATTTCTCTCTCTCTCTCGGTATCCGACAGAAGATGTCACATCATCATTTCTTTGTCTCTCGTATCCAACAGATGTCGCAAGATCATTTTCTTTGTATCTCGTATCCGACAGAAGATGTCACAAGATCCAACAGATGTCACAAGATCGTTTTCTTTGTCTGTGTTTCGTATCCGACAGAAGATGTCACAAGATCATTGTGGGCTTGACACACCTTGGGTAACACCATTCAACCTCTGATAGAGAAGAAAAGAAAAGTCGCAGCCACCTACCGTTGCTTCGCGTTCTGTTCTTTAAAAAAAAAAAAAAGAAAAAAAAAAAGAAAAAAGAAAACGCACATCAGGGTTTAAGAGAATAGTCTCCGTGTTCTGTATTCCTGTACAGTTTCAGTTTCAGTAGCTCGAGGAGGCGTCACTGCGTTCGGACAAATCCATATACGCTACACCACATCTGCCAAGCAGATGCCCTTGACCAAGCAGCGTAACCCAACGCGCTTAGTCAGGCCTTGAAGACATTCCTGTGCACATTTCTTTGTGTGTGTCAAACTGTACTTCTTACATCATTCGAGCAGTGACAGCCATCCCACCCTCGCGGTTTCTGGAGGGGTTGATGTTGAAGTACTTGGTCGACACACGACCCCTTAGTTGGAGCTTGTTCACACTGATTATTATTAATGTCGTTATTCACTGTCGGTATCCTACAGATGTCGTCACAGGGTTAATTTCTTTCTCTCTCCATTTTGAGCTCGTGCACATTACCATGAATAGAGATATATTATTATTATGATGATGATCATTATTATTCTCTGTCGGTCTCTGACAGAAGGTTGTTTTCCTTCATGGTTTCCAACAGAAGATGTCACAAGGTTAATTCCACTCACTAGAGATTCTTTGAGCTGGGTGCACATCACCGTGATTCTGATTATTATTCTTCTCGGTCGGTATCTGATTAGGAGGTGGCACAACATTATTTCCTTTCTCGGTATCCAGCAGCAGAAGATGTCACAGGGTTAATTTCTTTCCCTCTCCTTCCTTTGAGCTCGTGCACATCCCCATGATTATTATGATTGCTATTATCATTATTATTATTCTCTGTCGGTCTCCAAAGGGAGATGGCACAAGATTATTTCTCTCTCTCTCGGAATCCAACAGAAGATTTCACAAGGTTAATTCCTTTCTCTCTCCATTGTTTCAGCTCGTGCACATGATCATCACGATTATGATGATGATGATGATCATTATTGTCTGTCGGTCTCCAACGGGAAATGCCTCAAAGATTATTTTCTCTCTGGGAATCCAAAAGATGTCACAAGGTTAATTTCTTTCCCTCTCCATTCTTTGAGCTCGTGCACATCATCATGGTTTTTTTGGTGTGATTATCATCATTATTATTCTCTCTCAGAATCCAACAGAAGATGTCACAAGGTTAATTCCTTTCCCTCTCCATTCTTTGAGCTCGTGCACATCATCATCATGATTATTGTGATTATGATTATGATGATTTATTTATAGCTTGGCAAGCACGTGAGGTCAAGACACCTTCGTCGTCATCATCATCAACGCACGTTGACACCACCTCGTCCTGAGCCCCACCACACAAGATTTGAGCATTAGGATTGACAAGGAACACACACAGGCTTTGCTGCTAAAGGCCGTCGCCCAAACTGGTCACCACAGAAGCAAGAAACACACTCAGTATACTCTTCTTTTGTGTGTGTGTTTTTTTTTTTTCATCTTTAAACGTCATACCTCAACAAGAGTCCTGGCCTTAGGATACAGCGTCCGGACCACTGCCACTACTGCTACAGTTGTCCAGGTGCGGGGAAGATGAAGACGGCTGTGAGGACTCCACACTCATCATCATCATCTCCTCCTCCTCCTCCTCCTCGCCTTCATTGTCGTCGCTGGCTTCCACCTCCTCCTCCTCCTCGTCGTGGTCGTCACTCTTGTTGGCAGCGGAGGGGGAGGAGGAGGAAGGCTGCAAGTTATCCTTCACGGCAGCCAGCTGATAAGGAGGACTCTCCCCGCGGAGCTCGCAAATCACGTTGGTCAGGGCCTTGATGTAGTTCTTGGCCAGGGTCAAGGTCTCGATCTTGGACAGCTTCCGGTCGAGGTTGACGTGCGGGATGACCTCGCGCAGGTCCTGGAAGGCGTCGTTCAGGGTGTGCATCCGCTGCCGCTCCCGCTCGTTGCTCTCCAGGCGACGGAGGTTCCGCTCGCGGGCGCTGACGGCGTTCTTTCGGCGTCGCGCTACCACCACCGCCGCCGCTGCCGCCGTCGTCGAATTCGTCGTCGCCTTCTTGGAGGAGTTGTGGTGGTGATTATGGTGGTGGTGATGATGGGAAAGTCGGGCTCGCTTCTCTCCTACCGTCGCCGTCGTCGTCGTCGTCGCTGCTACTACTACGGTCTCTTCCGAGTTGGAGCTGACACCCGAATCGGAGGGAGGGGAGTAAGGGTGGTGGTGGTGGATGGTGGTGTTCGTGTTGGTGGTGTCGCCCTCACCTCCTCCTCCTCTCTCCCTATCCCCTCCTCGTTTTGCTTGGCTTCGTTTGGCCCGAGTAGTACTACTGCTGCTGCTGCTGTTGCTGCTGCTGCTGTTGTTGTTGTTGTTGTTGTTGCTGCTGTTGTTGACGTTGTCACATTGGTGGTGGTTGTGATTATGATGATGGCGGTGGTGGGGGTGCAGGGTCATCGGCTTCTCCTCCTCCTCCTCCTCCTTGCCCTTCCCGTCCCCCACAACCCTCCAGCGGGCTCCGTCGTCGTCCGGGGGGGTTTCCTCTGTGGGGGAGATGTCCATGTTCTCTCGGGACCTCATGATCTGCAAAGAGAGAAGACAGCAAAGGGGGGGTTACCTTTGTTGTAATGAACTGTAATTACAGTAACCGTGCATTGTCGATTGTAGTATGAGATGTCCATGGTATCCTGGGATCTCATGATCGTGAAAGAAATACGATGAATTAATTATATAAACCGTGCCAGATAGATTATAGTATGAAATTTCCATGATCTGGACAGATATACTGAAGGAGGGTTAACCCTTGCAGTCAATTTTCATTACAGTAACTGTGCTTGATAGATTGCAGTTCGATAAGTCCGTGGTGTCTGGGGACCTCATGACCTGCAAAGAGATGCCAAAAGGGGGGGTTACCCATGTTGTAATGAATTGTTGCGGTAACCGTGCCTGACTGATTGTGCAGTACACATCCATAATGTCTCCGGATCTCACTCTCTGGACGGAGATACGAATATTGGGGTTATCCTTGTTGCAATGAATTGTAATTACAGTAACTGTGCTTGATAGATTGTAGTATGACAAGTAAAGTCTATGGTATCTTGGGATGTCGTGATCTGGAAAGAGATTCGAAAAGGGGGATTCTCATTACAGTAACTGTGCCTGATGTATTGCATATGTCCGGAAGGAGGGGATTGTCATTGCAGTAACTGTGCCTGATGTATTGCATATGTCCGGAAGGAGGGGATTGTCATTGCAGTAACTGTGCCTGATGTATTGCATATGTCCGGAAGGAGGGGATTGTCATTGCAGTAACTGTGCCTGATGTATTGCATATGTCCGGAAAGGAGGGGATTGTCATTGCAGTAACTGTGCCTGATGTATTGCATATGTCCGGAAAGGAGGGGGTTGTCATTGCAGTAACTGTGCCTGATGTATTCTTCATGTCCGGAAGGCGGGGGGGTTGTCATTGCAGTAACTCTGCCTGATAGATTGTATTTTGTCAGTGGTATCTTGGGACGTCATGGTCTGGAAAGAGATTCGGGGTATATCCTTAATGCAATGATTTTGTTATTACACTGAACTTATGAAACATTGCATGAACAGTGCCAGCTTGATCGTAGAGTGTCGTTTTAATCTTTTCAAGAATAGATAAATCGCAAAAGGAGAAAATAAAAGTTACCAAGGGGCTGGGGGGGGATGTAACAGGGAGCTGGATTGTTCTGGCTTCCTTTTTTGAGTCTCTATGTACCTGTCTGTCTTCTCCGTGTCTGTGTCGGGAGGGAGGGAGGGAGGGAGAGAGAGAGAGAGAGTGTGTGTGTGTGTTTTTATCTGTGTGTGTGTGTGTGTGTGTATGAGGCACGCACGCACGCGCACACACACACTCACACACTACAGACAGAGACAGAGTGTGTGTGTGTGTATGAGGCACGCACGCACGCGCGCGCGCACACACACACACACACACACAGGGGCAACAATTATAAATGCATTGGTTTGTAATTAATGCCAGCGACGGATTAGCATTCATTCGCATCATTGAATTGTGTGTGAGGGGTGGGGGGGGCTCGCGTGTAAAAAAACAACAACAAACTATGCGAGTCGGTTGTCAATGCGTCTGTGAGTATGAACCGCACAACAGCACATCATAGCACAGCACAGCACAGCACAGCACGAAAATCGATAGACATCTCAGACATAGTATGACAAGATTTATAACACTTTGGTGCGCCACACAACAACGACGCGATGCTTGTTGGCCCACCTCGGCAATCCAATCCTGCGCTCACACACACACACACACACAGAGTGACCCAAACAATAACGCGCTTTTCGTGTGCTTTCCCCAGCTCCTGTTCTCTCTCTGGCTCTGTCCAGTCTGTCAGTGAGTCAGTCAGAAGACAAAAGACCCCCTCCAGCCCATGGTCAGAAACGAATCGATCTCAAAATAAAGAACTTAAAGAGTTATAGAGAAGCAACTGGGCAGGAAAGGGGTACAGACAGAGAGAGAGGGGCGGGGGGAAGGAGGGAAGGAGGAAGAGATAGAGAGGGAGGAGGGAGGGAGAGAGAGGGACAGGGGCAGAGAGTGAGGGACAGGGGGGGAGGGGGGGAGAGAGAGAGAGAGAGACAGGGACGGGGGGAGAGAGAGAGAGAGACGGGAGAGAGAGAGACAGGAGGGACGGGGGGGGGGGGGGGGGGGGGGGGCAGAGAGAGAGAGACAGGGACGGGGGGAGAGAGAGAGAGACAGAGGGGAGAGAGAGAGAGAGACAGGGACAGAGAGGGGAGAGAGAGAGAGACAGGGACAGAGAGGGGAGAGAGAGAGAGAGACAGGGACAGAGACAGGGACAGAGAGGGGAGAGAGAGAGACAGGGACAGAGAGGGGAGAGAGAGAGAGAGAGAGACAGGGACAGAGAGGGGAGAGAGAGAGAGACAGGGACGGGAGACAGGGACAGGGACAGAGGAGAGAGAGACAGGGACGGGGGGAGAGAGAGAGAGAGACAGGGACGGGGAGAGAGAGAGAGAGACAGGGACGGGGGGAGAGAGAGATAGACAGGGACGGGGGGAGAGAGAGAGACAGGGACGGGGGGAGAGAGAGAGAGAGAGAGAGACAGGGACGGGGGGAGAGAGAGGGAGAGGGACAGGGACGGGGGGAGAGAGAGGGAGAGAGACAGGGACGGGGGGAGAGAGAGAGAGAGAGGGATGGGGAGACAGAGAGAGGGTTGGGGGGGGGGGGGGGTGAAGGAAGGAGGGGGTGAGGTGGGAGGGAGAGAGGGAATAATGATAAATCCAAGCCCAGATGTCTTCGGTTTTCACAAAGAAGTGGCAGCAAGAAAACAGTCTTGCATGAACTTTTAACCTTTAAAACTGATTGGCGGGGTGGTTTTTAAAAATCTCCCATACATGCTCATGTTCGTATAACGTCGTGTGGGTGGGTGGGTGTGGGTGTATTGTTGCATAGTCCTTCAGGACATCTGCTCAGTACAGTCACACTTCCCTTCTCCTCCACCCGGCCGCCTAATCCACTGTGTGACCAGTGTGATGTCACTGACAGTGGACAAACGCAGAGCTTCCGAAGAGGGACGGCAGAATGGTAAAGACGCTTGCTTATCTACCAGGTCACGAAAGTGTGTCTTCACAAGTGACTGAGAACTTTTGACTTTTTGCATTCATTATCAGTTGTTTCGCTTGTCAGTTTAACGACTTCTCTTTTACGAAGTCCTTTAAGTAATTTCCTGTAACTATTTAGAGGTTTTTGTTTTTTCTTCCAAATTTCACCCACATTTTTACCCTCATTTGCCCAGTTTCCCCCAACCCTCCATTCATCCACATCTCCCACCCCTTCTGACCGATAATACTCAGATGTACTCATAAATACTTTAACAAAATGTCTCCAATCACCGATATGTGTGACGGGGCATTAAACAAAAATTCCTCCTCTACCAGGTCCGAATATCCCAGTCCGTTCCCTTTCTCTCAAATTTGACAGGAGAGTTTCAGTAGCTCCAGGAGGCGTCACTGCGTTCGGACAAATCCATATACGCTACACCACATCTGCCAAGCAGATGCCTGACCAGCAGCGTAACCCAACGCGCTTAGTCAGGCCTTGAGAGAGAGAGAGGATAAATACATAAAGTACTACTACTACTGATAATAATATGTATGAGGCGCAAAAACTTGATGAAGTCAACTATAAGCGTACATAAATAAAAAAGACAACAATGATAAATAAGCAAATAAATGTAAAACATGCATAACAGATATGCACCAAACATGACCAGGAGAATCAAACTTAGACGTCAAGCCCCATGTCATGCTTTGCGCGCTAAAACATAACCCATGGCAACATTCCATAGAAGGAACCCACTCCAGTGACATGCACTCAAGGCCTGACTAAGGGCGTTGGGTTTATACTGCTGGCCAGGAATCTGCTAAGTAGATGTGGAGTCGCGTATATGGACGTGTCCGAGCGCAGTGACGCCTCCGTGACAGACTGAAACAGAAACAAATGAACGAACGAACGTAAAACGCAAGGTTTCATTCCCACACACAGAATACGTTCACCCCTGTGGAACACAAACCACTGAACCCATTCATCACCTGTTCGTTGGGGGTGTTGAAATGAGATCCAGGCTGTTGGATTGACTGATACAAGAGACTGCGGAGGAACTAGAGAGGGGGGGGGGGCGGGGGGATAGAGGACAGGGGGGAGGTGGGGTGAAGAGAGGGGATTTAATCACGGTGTGCATTTGTATCACTTTCCTGTTGGGAAGTAAGAAAAGTGACGGGTTGCTTCTTGAATGACTGACCCTAATTACTACCACCGCTCATCCTCTGTCTCATTCACGCACGCACACTCACTCATCGACAGAATCACACACATACATATCCGCGTGCGCGCCCACAAGCACACAGGGTTCTCTTCCGGCCCGTGCGCATGTGTGCGTGTCTCAGTGTGTGTGTGTGTGTGTGTTTCAGAGTGCGCACGCGTGTCTCCAGAATTTAGAGTCGTATTTAAAAAAATTCTCTCTGTTGGGTGACACACGCTTACACACATCAGACCTCCCGGCCCCCCAACAACGCACGCGTTAGAGAACGCGACGACCTCGATGATTCCAACACTCTCCTCCACATGTCCAAGACCACCACCTCCACACATCTCTACCCTTCTCCTCCTTTCACCACTCCCCAACCCCCCGCGCCCCTCCCACACATGTTTCATGTAGCTCAGCCCACGCATTAGTGTGGATTCCCTCCATTTGAGCAGCAAGACCCTGGGTTCGCCTTGAAAGACCGCGCGGATTCCTTGTGTGGCAGGACAACAGACCTCTCAGCGTAGGACCAGAGAGAAAAAAGCACGATCGCTCGCTTCTGTGTGCTGCATTTTTTGGGATTCCCCCCCCCCCCCCCCCCCTCTGTCTCTCCCTCTCCACCACAATTCTCTCTGTCTCCCCCTCACCCCCTCTTTCTCTCTCCCCCATCATTCTCCCCCTCTCTCCCCCCTCCCTCTCTCCCCCATCATCATTTTCTCCTCCTCTCTCCCCCCCTCTCTCCCCCATCATTTTCTCCTCCTCTTTCTCTCCCCCCCCTTCCTCTCTTTCTCCCATTCTCCCCCCTCTCTTCCTCTCTCTCTTCCTCTCTCTCTCCATCCTCCTCTCCTGTATTTCCTCCCAGAAAAACCAGTCCTGTTTTGTTCGCCTTGTTTCAGAATTGAACCCGGAACCCAGAACGCCTTTCAACTGCAAAAGATGCCTCCAGATTATTTACCTGTAAGGGGGGTATGCGCTGCCGCCAGGACCCTCAACAGGACACCAGACTGACCCACCCGTCGAACCACATCACCACCTTGCCTGGAGCAAGACCTTCTCCCTGAGCAAACTTGACCGAGTGGTTAAATCGTTGGACTTCCCAGTCTGAGGGTCCCGGGTTCGAATCTCGGTAACGGCGCCTGGTGAGTAAAGGGTGGAGATGTGTCGATCACCCGTGTCAACACATACACGAAGGGGGTTCAGGCACAAGCAGACCTGCATATGACACGCTGTTAAAGATCCTGCAGTCTATGTCAACATTCAGTGGGTTATGGAAACAAGAACATTCCCAGCATGCACACCCGCGAAAACGGAGTGTGGCTGCCTGCATGGCGGGGTAAATAAACAAAAAAAAAAGAGTCATACACGTAAAATATTACACGTCTGTCTGACTGTGTATGTGTGCGTGCCTGAATTCTGATTGAATAACACGGGAAACGAATGATGAGCGCCCAATGGTAGTCGGCTTTACCCAGGTAGGCAGCCTGTTGTGCAAATGTCCCCGTGTTTGTAAAGCGCTCAGAGCTTGGTCTCCGATCGAAGGTAGGCGCTATGCAAGTGTCTATTTCACTGCATGCGTATTAGATGACCGTTTATTTCTTTGTTCCTTTTGTTCTTTGTTGTGTCTATTAATCCTTCCGGATTTTATGACAATAAATCAAGTCAAGTCACAGATATACAGAACGACCCCCCCCCCGCCCTTCCCAACACACACATACTCTCCCAAAAACCCCATACACGCATCTCTCGTCAGAGGTTTAACACCGGTGAATGTATGCAGCCTTCACACACACACACACACACCTACCTAAATCCCTTTTTGCAGAGACGAAAGTGCCAAGCAGAATGCTGAGGGAGGGGGGGGGGTGTGTGTGTGTGTGTGTGTGTGGGGGGGGGAGTAGGAAGCAGAGTAGCTGAAGTAGGGATTGAGTGACTGCAGCATTGATCCTGTCTCCTCTCTCTCTGTTTCTCCCCCAAGACGGCTCATCTGCCACGGACACAGAGTTCGGCGAGGGTCTGGGTTCGAATCCCGTTCTCGCCCTTCCTCCCAACTTGGACTGGGAAATCAAACCGAGTGTCTTCAGTCATTCGAATGAGACGATAGATCGAACTCCGCGTGCAGCACGCACTTTGTTGTGGCGCACTGAAAAAGAACCCATGGCAACAAGAGTTTTGTCCTCTGGAAAAAATTCTGTAAAAAGAAATCCACTCTGATAGACACACAATTATATATAGGCATGCACCGAAGGCCTGGCTAAGCGAGCTGGGTTATGCTGCTGGTCAGGCATCTGCCTAGCAGATGTGCATGATTTTTTTTTTTTTCCCGAGCGAAGTGACGCCTCCTTGAGAGACTGAAACTGAGTCTCCCTGTCTCTCTGATTGTCTGTCTGTCTCTGTCCGTCCCTCCCCCCTCTCTCTCCCTTGCTGTCTGTCTCTGTCTTCCCCCTCTCTCTTCCTCTCTGTGTCTGTCTCTTCCTCTGTGTGTGTGTGTGTGTGTGTGTGTGTCTGTCTCCCCCCCTCTCTCTTCCTCTCTGTGTCTGTCTCTCTCTGTCTCCCCCTTCTCTCTCTTCCTCTCTGTGTCTCTCTCTCCCTCTCTCTCTCTTCCTCTCTGTGTCTGTCTCTCTCTGTCTCCCCCTTCTCTCTCTTCCTCTCTGTGTCTGTCTCTCTCTGTCTCCCCCCTCTCTCTCTTCCTCTCTGTGTCTGTCTCTCTCTGTCTCCCCCTTCTCTCTCTTCCTCTCTGTGTCTGTCTCTCTCTGTCTCCCCCTTCTCTCTCTTCCTCTCTGTGTCTCTCTCCCCCTCTCTCTCTTCCTCTCTGTCTCTCTCTCTCCTGATCTCTCTCTTCCTCTCTGTGTCTGTGCCCCCCCCCCCCTTTTCTCTCTATCTCCCCCCTCTCTTTCTTTCTTTCCCCCCACAATTATTGTCTGTCTCTCTCACCTCCCCTTCTCTCTCTCTCTCTCCCTTTTTCTATCTCCCCCCCCCCCTCTCTTTCTTTCTCTCTATGTCTGTCTCTCTGTGTCTCTACCTGTCTTTCTCACCCCCCCTCTCTCTCTGTCTTTGACAGGAGGACCAGTGATGTAGTGTGTTGACTGGTGGTGTGCGATCGATGGAGACTAGGCTGGGCAGTTCATTGAGGACGGGATGGGAGTGACTGGAGCGTGACTAGACTGAGGGAAGACAGAAATAATCTCTCTTTCACTGTCTGTCTGTCTCTCTCTCTGTTGGTCTGTGTCTGTCTCTTCTTCTTCACTCGCTCTGTCTGTGTCTGCCTGTTTCTGTCTATGTCCCCCCCCCTCTCTCTCCTCCTCTCCCTCCCTCCCTCTGTACACCCCCTCAGGGATATCAATGGCATTTTGAGTATCCGCATTCCCTCTCTCACTATGGTCCGACAACTCTAGCCCAGATTAGTTGGGACAGCAGTTGCCTCCCCTGCTGTTCTGATGGTCACAGTCGTGGACACGACTAACACACACACACACGCACGCACACACACACACACACACGCACAGATGATTCAGATTCAGAGTCAAATGGTGTATTCATTTCAGGCCAAGGCCCTTCTCATGAAGGGGGAGTGTCAACAGACAATGATTATAATATCAGTAATCAATATTCCTTGTGACCCCGGTACACTTGGTAATAAAGACATTTTCTGTTCTATAGGCATAAAGATTTAAACAGTGCAACTACGGATATGTCAGGTTTATCAGGAGCATTAGAGAGAGACAGAGAGAGAGAGAGACAGATAGAGACAGACAGACAGACAGACAGAGAGACGGAAACAGAGAGAGAGACAAAGACACAGAGAGAGAGAGAGAGAGAGAGATATTCAGATTCAGACGGTTTATTCGTTGTAGGGCTAGGCCCCTCTTTAAGGGGTATGTGAAGAGACTGATTATAATATCACTTATGGAAATAAAGATTTAAACAAAGCAACTATGCACATATCAGGTTTATCACTTATGGATATAAAGATTTAAACAAAGCAACTGTGTACATATCAGGTTAATCAGGGAAAGACAGAGAGAGACAGACAGAGAAATGAATCGGAGCATGAAACTCCACGAGTCTGTCAAGCTATATCGCGGTGGTGGTGTCCCCCTTACCCCCTTTGTGATTTTTTTTCTTCTCTATTCCTTGAGGTCCATTGTGAAGTCAATTCTGCTCTATGGATGCGAGACATGGCGGACAACACAGACGATGCAGCAGAAGATTCAGACATTCTTCAACACCTGTCTGAGGCGCATCTACAAGATCCGATGGCAGGAGAAGATCCGAAACGAAGATCTGTGGGAGCGAGCGGGACAGGAACCAGTGGCCAAGCAGATACTACGGAGGAAGTGGGGCTGGATCGGACACACCCTCAGGAAGCCAGTGTCCAGCATCACACGCCAAGCCCTGGCCTGGAACCCGCAGGGAAAGAGGAAGAGAGGCCGGCCTCGCAACAGCTGGAGGCGAGATACCGAGGCAGAGCTGAAGCAGCAAGGGACCAACTGGACTGGAGTGGCCAGAACAGCCCAGAACAGAGTGCGATGGCGAGGGGTCGTTGATGGCCTATGCTCCACCAGGAGCGATGGGCAAAATGAATGAATGAATTCCTTGTGGTAGTTTCGGGATTTCATTCATTTTCCAGTCCCACTTTCCGTAACAATCAATCCACCTTCTCTCTGGCTTTCTGTCTTATTATTGGATGTCGTCTCGTCGACGAATCCTGTGTAAAATTGTGTAATGAATCAAAACTCTGTGAGACGACAGCGTAAGTGGGGCTGTTTGAGAGGATGAAATAAAAGTGTCTCGGATGAGATGGGCCGTTCCTGAAGTCAACAAAAGGGAAAGTTTTTGGGGGTGGGGAAGGGGAGGGGGGAGTTACTCATCCGTGTGATGCTGCTTCTGCTCTGTGTGTGTGTGTGTGGATCTATATATTTTTTTCTTTCTTTTTGATGTGTTTATCTTTGGTTTTTACCACTGTCTGGATATTTCGGCCTTTTTCATGTACGTTTTTACTACTACTACTTCGACCACGACTATTGCTGCTTCTGCTGCTGTTACTACTGCTGCTGCTATTACTTCTTCTACAGCTGCTGCTACTACTACTACCACCACCACCACTACTACTTCTACTAACATATTAACAGTAACAGTATAGACAACCACCTCCCATACAGTAGCTCTTAGAGTTTACAATAAAAGATAACACACACACACACACACACACACACACAAAATACACAAGCATTCCAGTACGACTTACCTTATACGAACAAGGCCTGTGCTTGCCATTTTCAAATAAGCCTGTGCACACACAAGCAAACACACACTCGCACATAGCCAGCAGAAATTGTTGTGTGTTTGTTTAGCTTATTGAGAAAGAGGGATAGGAAAATCGAGTTGGAGAGAGAGGGGGGGGGGGAGAGAGAGAAGGGGGATGGAGAGAGAGGGATGGAGAGGGGTGGAGAGAGAGGGGGGATAGAGAGAGAGGGGGGATGGAGAGTAGTGGGAAGAGAGAGGGGATGGAGAGAGAGGGGGGATGGAGAGAGGGGTGGGAGGAGAGAGGGGGGATGGGGTGGGAGGAGAGAGGGGGGATGGAGAGTAGTGGGAGGAGAGAGGGGGGATGGAGAGAGAGGGTGGAGAGAGAGAGGGGATGGAGAGAGGGGGGAAATGGAGAGAGAGAGAGAGGGGTGGGAGGAGAGAGGGGTGGGAGGAGAGAGGGGAGAGGGGTGGAGAGGAGAGAGAGGGGAGAGGGGGTGGAGAGGAGAGAGAGGGGGGAGAGGGGTGGGAGGAGAGAGAGGGGGGAGAGGGGTGGGAGGAGAGAGAGGGGGGAGGAGAGAGGGGAGAGGGTGGGAGGAGAGAGGGGTGGGTGGAGAGGAGGGGGTGGAGAGGAGAGGAGAGAGGGGAGAGGGGTGGAGAGGAGAGAGGGAGAGGGGGTGGGAGGAGAGAGGGGGAGGGTGAGAGGGGTGGGAGGGTGGAGAGGGGAGAGGGGGTGGAGAGGAGAGAGGGGGGGGAGAGGGGGTGGAGGAGAGAGGGGGTGGAGAGGAGAGAGGGGAGAGGGGTGGGAGGAGAGAGGGGGAGGGTGAGAGGGGGTGGAGAGAGGAGAGAGGGTGGGAGGGTGGAGAGGAGAGAGGGGGGAGAGGACAGAGAGGGGTGGGAGGAGAGAGGTGGAGAGGAGGGAGGAGAGGGGGTGGAGAGGAGAGGGGGTGGAGAGGAGGGAGAGGGGGTGGAGAGGAGAGAGGGGTGGGGGGGGGGGGGGGGAGAGGGGAGAGAGGGTGGAGAGAGGGGTGGGAGGAGAGAGGGGGTGGAGAGGAGAGATGGGAGAGGGGTGGGAGGAGAGGGGGTGGAGGAGAGAGGGGGTTGAGAGGGGAGAGAGAGGGGGTTGAGAGGGGAGAGAGAGGGGAGGGGAGGGAGGAGAGAGGGGGTGGAGAGGAGAGATGGGAGAGGGGTGGGAGGAGAGGAGAGAGGGGGTGGAGAGGAGAGAGGGGTGGGAGGAGAGAGGGGTGGGAGGAGAGAGGGGGTGGAGGGGTGGGAGGAGAGAGGCTCAGAGGGGTGGGAGGGGGTGGAGAGGAGTGGGAGGGGGGTGGAGAGGAGAGAGGGGGTGGGAGGAGAGAGGGGAGGAGAGAGGGGAGATGGGTGGGAGGAGAGAGGGGAGGAGAGAGGAGAGATGGGTCGGAGGAGAGAGGGGGGGATGGGGTGGGAGGAGGGGGGTGGGAGGAGAGAGGGGGATGGAGAGAGAGGGTGGAGAGAGAGGGGGGAAATGGAGAGAGAGAGAGAGGGGTGGGAGGAGAGAGGGGGGATGGAGATAGGGGGGAGAGGGGTGGGAGGAGAGAGGGGAGAGGGGGTGGAGAGAGGGGGTGGAGAGGAGAGAGGGGGAGGGTGAGAGGGGTGGGAGGGGATGGAGGAGAGAGGGGGTGGAGAGGAGAGAGGG
Organism: Babylonia areolata; assembly: GCF_041734735.1. NCBI lineage: Eukaryota > Metazoa > Mollusca > Gastropoda > Neogastropoda > Buccinidae > Babylonia > Babylonia areolata. The sequence continues at coordinate 69,402,708 of NC_134893.1, read as the reverse complement.
GGAGGGTGAGAGGGGTGGGAGGGGGTGGAGGAGAGAGGGGGTGGAGGAGAGAGGGGAGAGGGGTGGGAGGAGAGAGGGGGAGGGTGAGAGGGGGTGGAGAGAGGAGAGAGGGTGAGAGGGGTGGGAGGGGGTGGAGGAGAGAGGGGGTGGAGGAGAGATGGGAGAGGGGGTGGAGAGGAGAGAGGGGGTTGAGAGGGGAGAGAGAGGGGGTTGAGAGGGGAGGGAGGAGAGGGGAGGGAGGAGAGAGGGGGTGGAGAGATGGGGGAGGGGGTGGGAGGAGAGAGGGGAGGGTGAGAGGGGAGAGGGGTGGGAGGAGAGAGGGGAGAGGGGGGTGGAGAGGAGAGAGAGGGGGGAGAGGGGTGAGGAGAGAGAGGGGGGAGAGGGGTGGGAGGAGAGAGGGGTGGGAGGAGAGAGGGGGGAGAGGACAGAGAGGGGTGGGAGGAGAGAGGTGGAGAGGAGGGAGGAGAGGAGGAGAGAGGGGGGAGAGGACAGAGAGGGGTGGGAGGAGAGAGGGGGTGGAGAGGAGGGAGGAGAGGAGGGAGGGGTGGGAGGAGAGAGGGGGTGGAGAGGAGAGATGGGAGAGGGGTGGAGAGGAGAGAGGGGTGGGAGGAGAGAGGGGGAGGAGAGAGGGGGTGGAGAGGAGAGAGGGGGTGGAGAGAGGGGGTGGGAGGAGAGAGGGGAGGAGGGAGGAGAGAGGGGAGGAGAGAGGGGGGTAGAGAGGGGAGAGGGGAGGAGAGAGGGGAGGAGAGAGGAGAGATGGGTGGGAGGAGAGAGGGGGTGGAGAGGGGAGAGGGGAGGAGAGAGGGGAGATGGGTGGGAGGGGGTGGGAGGAGAGAGGGGGTGGGGAGGAGAGGAGAGAGGGGGGTGGGAGGAGAGAGGGGGTGGAGAGGAGAGAGAGGGGGTGGAGAGGAGAGAGAGGGGGTGGGAGGAGAGAGGGGAGGAGAGAGGAGAGAGGGGAGATGGGTGGGAGGAGAGAGGGGAGGAGAGAGGAGAGATGGGTGGAGAGGGGAGAGGGGGTGGAGAGGAGAGAGGGGAGGAGAGAGGGGAGATGGGTGGGAGGGGAGGGGGGAGGGGAGGGGAGAGGGGGTGGAGAGGGGAGAGGGGTGGGAGGAGAGAGGGGAGGAGAGAGGGGAGATGGGTGGGAGGAGAGAGGGGGTGGGAGGAGAGAGGGAGGGGAGAGGGGGTGGAGAGGAGGGGAGATGGGTGGGAGGGGGTGGAGAGGTGGGAGGGGAGAGGGGGGGTGGGTGGAGAGAGGGGGGGTGGGAGGGGAGAGGGGGTGGGTGGAGAGAGGGGGGGTGGGAGGAGAGAGGAGAGAGAGGGGAGAGGGGTGGGAGGAGAGAGGGGGGGTGGGAGGGGAGAGGGGTGGGAGGAGAGAGGGGTGGGAGGAGAGAGTGGGTTGGGTGGAGAGAGGGGGGGTGGGAAGAGAGAGTGTTTTGTATTTCTTTTTATCAACAGATTTCTGTGTGTGAAATTCGGGCTGCTCTTCCCAGGGAGAGCGTGTCGAGACTCTTTGATTCCAGAAGGGCCGTTTGACCTGGGAGAGATTCTCACTCACACTCGCACACACACACACGCGTACAAAAAAAATTGTATATATTGTATGTTTTGTATTTTGTATTTCTTTTTATCACAACAGATTTCTGTGTGTGAAATTCGGGCTGCTCTCCCTAGGGAGAGCGCGTCGCTACACTGCAGCGCCACCCATTTTTATTTTTGTATTTTTTCCTGCGTGCAGTTTTATTTGTTTTTCCTATCGAAGTGGATTTTGCCAGGAACAACTTTTTTTTGTTGGTGTTGCCGTGGGTTCTTTTACGTGCGCTAAGTGCATACTGCACACCGGGACCTTGGTTTATCGTTTCATCCGAATGACTGCATGCCTAATAAGCTTAAATGATTAATATTTTCTGATTCTTTTTTTTAACGCTCTCTCTCTCTCCCCATATATATATATATATATACACACACACACACGCCTAATAACATTGAATAATTTACATTTTCTGACGTTATTTCTCTACATATTGACGCAGCTAATCCAAAATAACACCAGCCACACCCAATAGTGCGTAACGATCGACAGAGTATGCACACACTCTCTCTATCTCATTTTGTTTCTGTCCACTTGAAAATTATTTCTTTTTTTTTCTTGTCTTTTTTAACGCTGAATGACCTATTCCCCAGCTCCCCATTGAAATGAACCTTATGTGTTTCTTCAATAAAGCATCATCAACATCTCTCATTTTGTTGTTCACCCAACTGAAGGTTTGGTTTTCGCGCGCGCGCATGTGTGTGTGTGTGTGTAGTACGTGCATTCATTATGTATACGGGTCGGTGGCCTTACATGAAAACAGTTCTTAGTTCTCTCTCTCTCTCTCTCTCTCTCTCTCTTACACACACACACACACACACACACACACAATTACACCACTCGCAGATGAGCGCCACACCCACAATTGATTGACAGAGCCCCAACAAACAATCACACAATACATCTCAACGGCAAACCGAGAACAACAGTCCTGGGCGATCCTGCTACATGTGAACGACCTCCCACTGATGCGCAGAAAAAAGAAAACCTTGGCCTTTCACGAAAATCAGCCTGGAGGTCGTCAATCTCGATCAATCTCGATCTCAATCTGCTGACAGGAGTTTTAGTGTGTGGTGTGTATGTGTGAGTGCGCGCGCGCGTGTGTATGCGTAAATGGGTGTGTGCATATGCATAAGTTTGTGTGTGTGTGTGTGTGTGCGCGCGCGCGCCTCAATGAAGATGTACACATGTGAGTTGCGCTTGTGTGTATAGGGAATAAGAGCAGGATGTTGGAACAATGCTGGCAAAAATAATGAGGAGTGGACAAAACAGTAATTGTCGAGGGGAAAACACAACAGTTGTTCCATCATTACCAAGATATTTCGCGCAAGGCAGCAACACGACTAAAATGAATAACCCTCTTCAACACACACACACACACACACACACACGCACGTGCGGACGCAAACACACATACACACACACGCGCACGCACGCACGCACGCACATACACATCCGCACGTACGCACGCATGCACACAACACACACACACACAGAGAAAGAAACACAGATACACAACACACATCCACCCACCCGCACACACACACACACATACACCGCACACACAGAGACAGAAATACAGATACACAACACAAACACATAGATACAAGCAACCCTCCCCCCCCAACACACACACACACATACCCCCCTACACACACACACACACTCTCTCTCTCTCACACACACACTCACACACACACACCCCATCACATAAAACATAAGCTGAAGCAGGAGGTTCCAAGAAAAGAGAGAGGGGGGCAAAAAAAAATCGATGCTCACACTTCCCCCACCTTGAGCTTCCAATAAAAACTTCACCTCTCTCCCACTCGGATCATCTTCTTTCTCTCCTTCCTCCTCTCTTTCCTTCAGGGAGGTAAGGATCCGCGTGAAATAAAATCGAGAAAAGGAGAGAGAGGGAGAGAGAGGAAATGGAGCAAAGATGGAAAAGAACAAAAGGAACTGAAAGAAAAAAAAAAGACTTGGAGAGAAGAGAGAGAAAAGGAGAGAGAGTGATAGGATAGAGAGAGAGAGAGAGTGAGGGAGAGAGGGAGAAGAGGAGAGAGAGTGATAGGATAGAAAGAGTGAGGGAGAGAGGGAGAAGAGGAGAGAGAGTGATAGGATAGAGAGAGGGAGAGTGAGGGAGGCAGGGAGAAGAGGAGAGAGAGTGATAGGATAGAGAGAGAGAGAGAGTGAGGGAGGCAGGGAGAGAGGGAGAAAAGGAGAGAGAGAGAGAGGGGGGGCAGGGAGAGAGGGAGAAAAGGAGAGAGAGAGAGGGGGGGATGAGGGAGGCAGGGAGAGAGAGAGAGGGGGATGAGGGAGGCAGGGAGAGAGAGAGAGGGGGGGTGAGGGAGGCAGGGAGAGAGAGAAAAGGAGAGAGAGAGAGAGAGGGGGGGTGAGGGAGGCAGGGAGAGAGAGAGAAAAGGAGAGAGGGGGGGAGTATATATATAGAGAGAGAGTGAGGGGGGCAGGGAGAGAGGGAGAAAAGGAGAGAGAGAGAGGGGGGAGTATATATATAGAGAGAGAGTGAGGGAGGCAGGGAGAGAGAGAGAGAAAAGGAGAGAGGGGGGGAGTATATATATAGAGAGAGAGTGAGGGGGGCAGGGAGAGAGGGAGAAAAGGAGAGAGGGGGGAGTATATATATAGAGAGAGAGTGAGGGGGGCAGGGAGAGAGAGAGAGAGAAAAGGAGAGAGAGAGAGGGGGGAGTATATATAGAGAGAGAGAGTGAGGGAGGCAGGGAGAGAGAGAGAGAGAAAAGGAGAGAGAGAGAGGGGGGGAGTATATATATATAGAGAGAGTGAGGGGGGCAGGGAGAAAAGGAGAGAGGGGGGGAGTATATATATAGAGAGAGAGAGTGAGGGGGGCAGGGAGAGAGAGAGAGAGAAAGGAGAGAGAGAGAGGGGGGAGTATATATATATAGAGAGAGTGAGGGAGGCATGGAGAGAGAGAAAAGGAGAGAGAGAGGGGGGGGTATATATATAGAGAGAGCGTGAGGGAGGCAGGGAGAGAGGGAGAAAAGGAGAGAGGGGGGGGAGAGAGGAGAAAGGAGAGAGGGGGGGGGGGTAAGGAAGGTAGGGAGAGAGATAAAAGGAGAGAGAGAGAGAGGGGGGGTGAGGGAGGCAAGGAGAGAGAGAGAGAGGGAGAGAGATGAGGGCGGGGGTGTAAACAGGGGCAATGGAAAGGAGAGGGAGAGAGAGAGAGGGGGAGGGAGAAAGAGATAGAGAAGTAGGAGAAGCTGAACGCTCATGTCAAATTAATATTGCCCTCTCCTCTCCATGTCCGACACAATCTGCTCCCCTCCCATCCCCCCCCCCCCCTCCCCCCCCCCCCCCCCCCCCCCCCCAAAAAAAAAAAAAAAAATCAGGATAGATGGTGAATAAGTGGTCAAGTAAATCAACTCCCCAAGCGAGTGTTTCACAGACGTTCAGTAAACAGCAGGTGGCTAAAGATTACAACGTAGAAACGAAACGAAACCAAATTTTTATTTTTTTCGTTTCGTTTCGATTACAACATAGAGAAACAGAGAGGGAGAGAGAGAGAGAGAGAGAGAGAATATGACGGACAGACAGACAGACAGACGGACGGACAGTCATATCATGTACTATGTATGTCTGAGGCTCAAAATAGTAAGGCAGGGACCAATCCTCAATACCACCTCCGTTTTAACCTTTCCCGACCGGAAATCAGATGACCCATTATCTCACTCAGTATGGCCAGTCCTCTCTTCTCATCTGCACAGACCCCTCGGATGTCCAGTGGGTGTCTGAATAACCCAACCTTTAGCTTCCGTCGTCAGAACTGTGGTATTCTTTGTCAACATTCACCTCTTCAGTATAAGAGCCTTCCGCTTGCAATATTTTGATCATGGTAATTGGGGTGAAACGCTGTTAACGTCGTCTCTTTCGCCGTTCGTATGGAGAGAGTTAACACCTGGGCGGAGACGAGGAAAATGGGGAGTAAAATGAACCTTTTCCCAAGAACACAAGGACACTGACGATCGTTGGTGAACGCTGGAGGAATAGCAGTTGCTGTTGCCTTACCTGCTCCGCCAACTGCGCCCCTTTAACTCTCTCCATACGAACGGTGAAAGAGACGACGTTAACAGCGTTTCACCCCAATTACCATGATCAAAATATTGCAAGCGGAAGGCTCTTATACTGAAGAGGTGAATGTTGACAAAGAATACCACAATTCTGACGACGGAAGCTAAAGGTTGGGTTATTGAGACACCCACTGGACATCCGAGGGGTCTGTGTAGAGGAGAAGAGAGGACTGGCCGTACTGAGTGAGTTAACAGTGGTGATAGTCCTGTAAATACCAGTGTGTGAAAATATCAGGAAAAAAATCAATCAGCCTGCCTCCAAGTAGCCAAATGTATATGGTAGGAAAACAAAAACAACGACAACAATAACAAAAAAAACCCCATAAAAACAAAAGAAATAGGTGGAAGTTAATCTGTCATGGGCTTGTAAATACCAGCGTATTGAGACTGAGTAATCGCAAAAAGATAAAAGTTAGAATTAGCACCCTACAAATACTGGTGTCCGATAGTGTAGGGGGGAAAAGAAACACCCGAAAATCACTCGATAGCAGTGTGTTGAAAGCAACGGGACAAACAAGACAGCGTAATACCGTTCAGTGGGAATGGGGAAAAAAAACAATCAAATAACAGTAGGTTAAACTGAAACTGATAGCAGTTTGTACTAAGCCCTGCGCTTTTACACACACACACACACACACACACACACCTCCCCAAAACAACAACTCAAAACACCAAATAGGAAACAAGTGAGCAATGAAAACATCCATACCGTTCTCAAACGTGTGTACATTCCAGTTGACAGCTCCCTCTTCATTGAGACAACCACACACACACACACACCCACCACCACCCCCCTCCACACACACGTGGAATCGATGTGAAGTCTCCAGCACACACACACACACAC
>NC_134893.1:69388673-69391173 GCF_041734735.1 Babylonia areolata | reverse complement strand
AACTAACCAACCTCAATCCTCACCCCTTTACCGTGCCCCCCCCCATTCCCCCCTTCCCCCTACACCTCCTCCCCCCCCCCTCCCACCACAGCCAACCAGCTTCCACCCACGCGGAGCGATCCATCCAACACCACCACCACCAGCAAGAGTTTCTCAAAGCACACACAGATCGAGCGACCTCCGCCAGTCCGTTCATCCAACACCCCTCTCCACCCCCTTCCTCCTCCTCCCACCCCTCCCACCCCCGCCTTCTCTTCCGCCCTCCCACACAAATCAATCAGCAACACTCCCTTCCCCACCCCCCTCCCACCCCACACCATTCCCTTCCACCACTCCCCCCCACCCCCCCCTTCCTCCCGAAGGTCAACAAGAGGAGACAATCGGGTCTGTTCAAACGCAGTGCCCATTGGTGGCTTGGCTGGATAAAAAAAGATTAATAAATAATGCAGCATCAACTCCTTGTCACCTTTCGGCTCTCTGAGTCTTGAGTCTTCTCCGTGTTTTTCGCTGTTCGTCGTCGTCGCCGTCGTCGTCATTTTTTGGAACTCGCCCAGTTCTTATCTGAAGGATGATTTCGTTGTGGTCATTGGTTTGGAAAGGAAGGTTGTGTGTGTGTGTGTGTGTGTGTGTGTGTGTGTGTGTGTGTGTGTGTGTGGTGGGGGGGTAAGGTAAGTGGGTGTGTGGGTAGGTGGGTGCATGGGGTGGGTGAGTGGTGTGTGTGCGTGTGTGGAGTTGGGTGAGCTTGCGCACGCGAGAGTGTGTGTGTTCATGTGTTTATATATAAAAAGAATATATATATATATATATATATATATATATATATATATATGTATATATAATGTGTGTGTTTATTTATTTATTTATATATATATCGTGTGTGTGTGTTTGCGCGCTTGCTTGCTCGCTCGCGCGCGAGACGCACAACAATAGAAAGAGGGAAGGGTTAACGTTCGTAAGCATATAGACAGACAGACAGACAGATAACACACTCTTTATCATCAAAAGATAACATCTGCAAACATACAATGATGCACGAACGCACGCATTCACACACACACACACACACACACACACACACACACACACACACACACACACACACACACACATCATACTTTGTCACTGTAAAGTCAACATTCGAAAACACATACGCACACGCGCGCGCGCGCACACACACACACACTCACACATACACACACACACGCGCAAACACACACACTTTGTCATCGTAAGGTTAACATTCCAAAACACACACATACATATATGTACAAACCTTGTAAAAATCAACAACAACAACAACAACAAAAACAAACAAAAATGTCCAAAGTAAACTCCATTTATCTGCCTTCACCCTTTTGGCTTTTTAGATTGATTAATAAATAATAAAAAAAAGGGAAAAAAGCCAAACATTTGTTAGATTACCAAATATCAGTATCATTAGATCAAAGGCGAAAACATTTTATCTGTATTATCACGAATCAGGGATATATTTATATTTAAAAAAAGAACAACAACAAACAAACAAACAAAAACAAAACAAAAAAACAAAAAAAAACAACGAAAATAAAGAACAGAATTTGCATAACCTCCCTCATGTATCATCAAATTTGCCGAACCCAAACCCAGTGCACACGCACAAGGGAACATGATCCTTTATTCTTTTTTTTTTTTCTGAAGGTGGAGTTCGGGGGCGGAGGAGGAGGAGGAGGAGGGGGAGGAAGGGTACGAGATGGGCGGTAGATGTGGAGGTGGAGGAGGAGGAGGAGGAGTACGAGATGGGCGGTAGATGTGGTGGAGGAGGAGGAGGAGGAGGAGGAGGAGGAAGGGTACGAGATGGGCGGTAGATGTGGAGGTGGGGGAGGAGGAGGAGGAGGAAGGGTACGAGATGGGCGGTAGATGTGGAGGAGGAGGAGGAGGAGGAGGAGGAAGGGTACGAGATGGGCGGTAGATGTGGAGGTGGAGGAGGAGGAGGAGGAGGAAGGGTTCGAGATGGGCGGTAGATGTGGAGGAGGAGGTGGGGGAGGAGGAGGAGGAAGGGTACGAGATGGGCGGTAGATGTGGAGGTGGGGGAGGAGGAGGAGGAAGGGTACGAGATGGGCGGTAGATGTGGAGGTGCGGGAGGAAACTAGTGATTTCTATTAACAGAAAACACACACGCGCGCGCGCGGACGCACGCATGCATGCACGCACACACGGAGACAATCAAAACACACACACACACACACACACGCGAGGACTCACACATAGACACACATATACAAACACACACACACACACACACACACAGACCACCCCATACCACATCACACACACATACTAACACCCACCCACCCACCCCCACGAACACGCACGCACGCACAAACACACACACTCACTCACTCACACACACATAGCCACACATACACTCATTCCCCCTACCCCCACAACAACCCTCCTATCTTGTCACATTGGCTCAAAAACGAAAATACACACACACTCACTCACACACACACACACACAC
>NC_134893.1:69378673-69386173 GCF_041734735.1 Babylonia areolata | reverse complement strand
CCCACCTTCACCCCCACCCCACCACCACCACCACCACCACACGCTTCTTATCTCGCCTCCTCCCCTCCCCCCCTGCCCTCCCTATCCTCCGCCCCCCCCCCACACACACACATCCTAGGGGAGTTCGTCTCCACCGGATCTCAGGGTCCGCAAGAGAGTAGCTGTGGTTCGTAGGACTTAATGACGTCTGCCTCGTTGGTCCGTGTGGTCGCTACAGTCGGGAGGAAGGCTGTGTGTGTGTGTGTGTGTGTGTGTGTGTGTGTGAGTGTGTGTAGGGGGAGGGGCAGGGAGGAAGGGGAGGAGTTGGGGTCTTGCCGAAAATAACTCCACTCCAACAAGGATCACACACACACAGGGAGGCTGCCTCCGTCCTTCTGTCTGTATGTCTGTCTGTCTGTCTGTCTGTCCGTCCGTCTGTCCGTCCGTTGCTGTGTCACGAAGTTTGTGTCCGCGTTTCGCTTATCAGTTGATGCTCTTCATGAAGAGAGAGAGAGATAGATAGAGAGGGGGAGGGGGAGAGAGGGGGAGGGGGAGATAGAGATAGAGAGGGGGAGAAAGAGGGAGGGAGAGAGAGGGAGAGAGAGAGATAGAGAAGGGGAGGGGGAGAGAGAGAGAAGGAGATAGAGAGATAGAGAGGGGGAGAGAGAGGGAGAGAGGGAGGGAGAGAGAGAGAGAGAGAGAGTGTGTGTGTGTGTGTTGGGGCTCATGTACGTTTATGTGTGCTTTCATATCTGTGAAACGGCATGTTTGTTACATATCTGTTATGCATGTGTGTGTGAGTGTGTGTCTGCATGTTCTACATTTATGTGCTTATTTATCATCATTGTTGTCTTTTTTTTAAATTATTATTATTATTTTATTATTGTAAGTAGTAGTATCTTTATGTATTTATCTATTACTTGTTTATTTATTTATTTATTTATTTTTCTCAAGGCCTGACTAAGCGCGTTGGGTTACGCTGCTGGTCAGGCATCTGCTTGGCAGATGTGGTGTAGCGCATATGCTTTTGACCGAACGCAGTGACGCCTCCTTGAGCTACTGATACTGAAACTGCTCTTCAGAAAAGAGGGAGAGGTGTTCTCTCTCTCTCTCGCTGTGTGTGTGTGTGTGTTGTGTGTGGATGTCTCTTTCATCCTTGAATGAAAACAAAAACTAAAACGATTTGAGTGTCTCTCTCTCTCTCTCCCACTTCCTCCCTCTCCCCCCTCTCTCTCCTTCCCCCTCTCTCTCTCCCTCCGTCTCTCCAACTCCCTCTGTCCACCCCCCTCTCTCTCTCCCTCTCTCCCACTTCCTCTCTCCCCCCCCTCTCTCTCCTTCCCCCTCTCCCCCCTCTCTCTCTCCCTCCGTCTCTCCAACTCCCTCTGTCCCACCCCCCCTCTCTCTCTCCCTCTCTCCCACTTCCTCTCTCTCCCCCCTCTCTCTCCTTCCCCCTCTCTCCCACTCTCTCTCCCTCTCCCTCTGTCCCACTCCCCCTCTCTCTCCCTTTCTCTCTCTCTCCCACTTCCTCTCTCCCCTCTCTCTTTCTCCCTCTCTCCCCCCCCCTCCCTCTCCCACTTCCTCTCTCTCCCCCCCCCTCTCTCTCTCTCCCCCCTCTCTCTTCCTCCGTCTCTCCCACCCCTCTCTCCGCAGCTATCAATTGATGTGCTTCTCTCTGTCTGTCCGTCCCTCCCTCACTTCCTCTCTCTCTCCCTCTCTCCCACTCCCTCCCTCCCTCTCTCTCTCCGTCTCTCACACTTCCTCTCTCTCTCCCCCTCTCTCTCTTTCTCCCCCTCTCGCACCCTCTCCCTCTCTCCCACTCCCCCCTCTCTCTTCCTCCCTCTTTTTCTCCCTCTCCCTCACTCCCTCTCTCTCTCTCTCTTTCTCCCTCTCTCCCCCTCCCTTTCTTTCACTCCCTCTCTCTCTCCGCAGCTATCAGTTGATGTGCTTCTCTCTGTCTGTCTGTCTGTCCCTCCCTCCCTCCCTCTCTCTCTTTCTCCCTCCCTCCCTCTCTCTCTTCGTCTCTCACACTTCCTCTCTCTCTCCCCCTCTCTCTCTTTCTCCCTCTCTCCCACTCTCGCACCCTCTCCCTCTCTCCCACTCCCCCCTCTCTCTCCCTCCCTCTTTTTCTCCCTCTCCCTCACTCCCTCTCTTTCTCCCTCTCTCCCCCTCCCTTTCTTTCACTCCCCCTCTCTCTCCGCAGCTATCAGTTGATGTGCTTCTCTCTGTCTGTCTGTCTGTCCATCCCTCCCTCTCTCTCTTTCTCCCTCCCTCCCTCTCTCTCTTCGTCTCTCACACTTCCTCTCTCTCTCCCCCTCTCTCTCCTTCTCCCTCTCTCCCACTCCCCCTCCCTCTCTCTCTCTCCCCCTCTCTCTCTTTCTCCCTCTCGCCCACTCCCCCCTCTCTTTCTCCCTCTCGCCCACTCCCCCCTCTCTCTCTCCCTCTCGCCCACTCCCCCCTCTCTCTCTCCCTCTCGCCCACTCCCCCCTCTCTCTCTCCCTCTCGCCCACTCCCCCTCTCCCTCCCTTTCTCCCTATCTCCCACTCCCCTCACCTCTCTCTCCGCAGTTATCAATTGATGTGCTTCTCTCTCTGTCTGTCTGTCTGTCCGTCCCTCCCTCCCTCTCTCTCACCTCCTCTTCACCGTTCCACCCTCTTTCTACGCCCCCACCCCCCCACCCCCACCCCCTACCCACCTCTCACCGCTTCCTCCTCTTTGCCAGTCCCCCACATGTTCTACTTCCTGTCGTATGTTTCTGAATCCGATTTGCTGCTGGATTCAGTCTGAGTTTCCATCTTAGCAGACAGATTTTTTTTTTCTGTTTCTCCCAGACAAACTAAGTCTCACTGGAGGTAAAGTGACCGAGTATTTTTTGTCAATTACTATTTGACCTTTGTTTTTTTCCAGACCAAAATACATTAGTCGACAGCCAATGTTGGCAGACGTATGACGTCAGTGTGTCATGGTTTCTCTTAGAATCATTCGGACATGACGATGAGGGTGAATCTGTATGTATGTATGTACATCCGAAGCAGCAATGTCCATTTCAATTTGGAGGAATATTATAAAACTTGCCCTTATCCTCCAAATATCAACGTACGTTTTCATATTTAACCCTTTCACAGTCAGTCAATTTAGAGTACAAAATTCCCTTGCAGTATAAACACAGAAAAGACAGTGGCTAAGAATAGTTGGGGATTCCCCCTGCGTTGTATTGAAAATATGGCCTATCCTACCACCGAACATCAAGAGCAGTAGGTTCATGGATAACAGACCAATGAATGGTCACCTTTCAGTGACATGGGTCCTCTATCACGCCTGTCCATAAATGCGAGCTTGGCGGTGAAAGGGTTAACGGGGAAATCTGATAATGATCGCAATACATCTATACGTTGCTGGGCATGGATTTTATTTCTTGGAACTTTCTGTCACGGGATCAAGTATGGGCCATATTCTATTTGTGTTCAAACTACATTGGAACTATAACGGGTTATCACCACCCCCCCCATCCCCATAGCTAGTTTTCTGTACTATAAAAGACAGAGCAGCAGGAATACGAACAAATCAAGTCACACGAGGTTGTTGCTGTAGTCACAGCTCAGATGTCCGGAAAAAAAAATCCTCATTGAGAGTGGAATTTAAAAACCGCGCTATACTCAAAATTTCAATCGCGATGAAGCAGACATGGAAACAACCGAACGTTTCTTCAGACTTGATGGGCTGGGTTTATATTGCCAACATTTGATTTTTTTTCCTTTTCACTGTGACCAAATATCACAGTTTAATTTGTATTATTCCGTATTCCGAATTTGTTCTCTTAACCCAATGTCAACGTCCATGATGTGGTGAATATATGTATGGATTTTCTTCCCACTGTGTGTCACGATTCTTCAGTCATTCTTCTTCTGTCTGGTTGGTGTCCCAACATTTTCAAGAAATCTGTGGTAATACCACCGCTAAAAAAAAAAAGCTGTCGTGTGATAGAAAATAACCCAAAACACCACCATCCGGGCTCAATCCTCTCATGTCTGGCAATCTGGGAGAAATTTGTCTCCAGCAAACTTTCGCCTGTCTCAACTTTCACCACCTTGTTTGGCCGTCTTTGTCTGTCTGCTTGCTTCACAGGCCATGGCGCAGGAACTGAGTTGTTGGCGATATTCTTCTCTCTCTCTCTTGAAAAAGGAAACTTGTCTGTTCTCACTCCTATCGATTTGTCAGCGGCTTTTGATGCAGGTGACCATGGAATCCCACTGCAAAGATTACACGATCTCTATGGCTTCTGTTGTTACGGTCTTTTTCTTTTTTCTTCTTCGCACTTCCTACACAGGACTGTCATTGTTATGGTAAAATGATTTCTCTAAGTGCAGTACGGTGTTCTGCAGGGCTATGTTCTTGGATCCGTGCTCTTTATCTTGAATGAGAAGCCATTTTCTTCTCTTCACTCTTCTGCTGACACCAGACGTCTGGCTACGCCACCCGCAGAAACGTCTTTCGGAAAGAGAGCTTTTTCATTTCCTGGGCCACATGTGTGGAGCTGTCTGTCAATTGATATCCCCAACATTCAGTCACCTCCTGCCTTCAAAAGATATCTAAAAGTCCATCATTGCACAACAGTCTGTCCCCAAGATTTTGATTTTCTAGTTATATTCACCAAGCTGGAGTCCTGTCTGTGTTGCGTGTGAGTGCATGTTTATCCGTGTGTGTGTGTGTGTGTGTGTGTGTGTGTGTGTGTGTGTGTGTGTGTGTGTGTGTGTGTGTGTGTGTGTGTGTGTGTGTGTGTGTGTGTGTGTGTGTGTGTAAGTGTGCATGCATTCATGTGTTTGTTTGTGTGTGTGTGTGTGTGTGTGTGTGTGTGTGTGTGTGTGTGTGTGTGTGTGTGTGTGTGTGTGTGTGCGCGCGCGCGCAGGTATGTATTTTGTTGTGTGTTTGCTTTACATTTCCGGATTCCGGGAAGTTGTGGAATGGAGAGATTGAAATTTCATAACATATTTTTGTTTATCTTGCTATATGATGATGATGATCATCATCATCATTGTTATGATGATCGTCATGATAGTGATCAGCTTCTTCATTATTGCTATTATTATCATTATTATTATAGCATCTTCATTATCATCATTATTATTGTTAATGATAATACTGAAATTATTTTGATGATAATGATGATCATGATTATTATTATTATATTATCATTATTATTATTATTATTGCTATTATCATTGTTATATACAACCTCTCTGCTTCACACACACAAAAAATCATCACTGACACAACCTTACACATCCCCTATCTTTTCCCCCTGATAAGAACAAAAAAAGAAGAAGAAAAGAAAAAGAAAGAAAGAAAGAAAAAAAAAAAAAAGATTTAAAGACCTCAAAAGAAAAGCACCCATGGAAATGCACACGGCAACAAGGACATCTCACAAAAAGGAACGACAACCCGAGTGCCAGGGGAGAGAAGGAAGCAACTCAACAACTTCCTCTCTCACCTCCCCTTCGCCCCACCCCCCCACCTCCCCTCCACACCCATCCCCCCCCCCCTCTCTGCGTTTCATCTCGCCGCGTCAATGCCCCTCCAATGAGAGAGAGAGAGGGGGGGGAGAGCACGTCTCAGCCGGATCTCTCATCCACAGGAAGTCCTAGGAATTTTGGGAGCTAGCTTTAATGGCGTCGACTATCTTGGGCGGCGGTGGTGGGGGACCGGAACAGGGTTTGGATGGGTGGTGGTGGTGGTGGTGGTGGTGTGGGGGGTGGGGGGGGGGAGGAGAGATGGGGGTGCGAAAAATAAAACCCTGCTCAGCAGCGATCACGCTCCTTCTCTCGGGCCTTGTCGGGGCATGGGCAGGAGCGTGTCTGTGGATTACCACATCGACTGCTGCTTAAGGAGAGAGGGATCGGCACAGACAGACAGACAGACAGAGGGAGAGAGGGAGAGAGAGAGTGGGGGTGGGTGCGTAGGTGGATGGGTCTTCTCCTCTCCACCGTTCCGCAACTTTATCACCAACACCCACACACACACATTTTCCAAACATTACACCTTCTTTTCCTTCTCATCCTCGCCATCAAAAAAACGCCCACCATCACTGTTTTAACAACCACTATCTTGTCGGGCAAAAAAAAAAAAAAAAAAAAAAAAAAAAGAAGGAAAAAATCTTCACCGACACCTCTTGGTGTTTAGACCCGTTGACGACGGGGCACAACAGCCGAGTGGTTAAAGCGTTAAACTTTGAATCTGAGGGTCTCGGGTTCGAATCCTGGTCACCGTTCCTGGTGGGTACAGGGTGGAGATTTCTCCGATCTCCCAGGACAACAGATGTGCTGACCAGCTTGTGCCTGAAACCCTTTCGCGTATATATGCTGGCAGTAGGTCAAATATGCACGTAATCCCATCAGAGTTCAGTCTGATTGACTGGTATATATACGTGTATTGGGTAAAAGATCAACTTTGTTATAGATACCTATTGTAGGTATATGATCCATCAACGTGTTAGCGTGTGTTGGGTTACAAGATTGATTACCTCAGAGCTATGTATACTGGGTGTAAAATTTAAAGATATGTATATTGGGTATAGCAGTGATTAAAACCATTTGTCCATTGATTAACTTGGTCAAAGCTGCGAATTGTTTACACTGTCAGTATGGGTTTTTATTTATTTTTTTTGTTTGTACTATCAACGAGGAAAACCATGCAAGATTTCTGTTTACGAAATAAAGTAAAATGAATGTCTGATTCCACGTTGCCTTCCAATGAAAGGGAAGGAAGGTCAAGAAGCACAAAAAACAACAAAAACAAAACCACACAAAAAAAAACCCCAAACCCCCCAAAACACCTATACACTTTCATTCGTTGAGAGTAGACATCACCTCACAAAGACACGCATCAACAGGACAAAGGGGAGACAGTCAGTTTGCAAAGAGCACAGAACTCTGCAGGGACAAACAGAACATGCAAGGCCAAACAGCAGTGAACACCAGGGGATTCCATGTGTCTGACAAAACCAGCCTGTTGCTTCCCCCCTGTCTCTTGAAATGTCAGCCTTTGTCTGCCAGCCAAGCAGAGGAGGAGGAGGACGGGGGAGAGGAGGAGGAGGAGGGGGGGAAGGAGGAGGGGGTGGGGGTGGGAAGGAAGAGTTGCAGACAAAACCTGTCAGCCCCAGCATTTAAACTTTGAAACGGAGTCAGACTGTCTTCAGAAGCAATCTGTATGTAGCTGGAGTCTCTTGAGTCTTGAATTTTGCACCCCCCCCCCCCCCCCCCCCCCGACCCCATCCCACCCCCACATGAATCCCTGCCTGCTGGACAAAATGCAGGTTTGGTAACCACAAAAAGAGAAAAAAACAAAAACAAAACAAAACAAAACAAAACAAGCAAATCAACAAACAAAGAAATGCCTTGGTGAAACCACCTCCGACAACCTCCCATTCACAGACACACACACATACCCAGAAAGACGAGATAGACAGACCCACATACACAAACAGACAGACACACACAGACAGACAGACACACACACACACACACACCA
>NC_134893.1:69366173-69371173 GCF_041734735.1 Babylonia areolata | reverse complement strand
ACCCACTATAGCTCGTTTTCAGTGTCCGTCACGTTACTTTTCGTGGGCACTGTTTGAGGTTACACAGGTTGCAACGTTAGACACTTTGAGTTTTTAACTCGTGAACTGCTGAAGTGCATTGCAACACCGTAGGGATACTTACAAAGACGTTACTGAATCCTTTTAAAAGTTCTGAGACTATTGATCACAAGTATGCAGACACAGAGACGAGAGATATACACACAGACACAGACAGACAGACACACTCAACACACACACACACACACACATTTTCTTCAAAAGAGCGGGCAGATCAGGTTGCCAGAAAGACAGCGCGCAGTTGTGAAGGCTCAATCCTTCTCAGAATACCATCAGATTTACAAGAATGTTATAGATGTATTGAGAAAGCTTCCCTCGATCGACTTAAAAATAAGCTAAAAGATTCAGACTACCGATATTACCGCCACTGTATAAAGGCAATTACAGCGAACAACCCCAAGGCTTTTTAGAATAATCTATCTGCCTCACACTGAAGACCCATTAAAGTTTAATTTCACGATTTCGTTTAAATGCCCCACGTACAAAATATTGCAAAAAAACATACAGTGCTTATGCGGAAAAGAAGTAAATGTCTATCATATTCTAGTCGAGTGTCCAAGAATAAGCCAGCTCGTCTTTAAAAAGCGCTCTGACCAGTTTCCACAGAACACGTGTCTGTCTTCAGAAGATGTTTTGAATAATTGTCTATTACTCCGACAATTTTCTGAACGTTTGAATCAAAGTCCATTTTGGTATCTACCTTTGATTGATTATGTTTGTTATAATAACCATGCTCTCCCCTGCTATAGGAATGTTTGAGAAAGTTATACTTTACTCTCGGTCAGTCTAATCTTTCACAGCTCTTCCTTTTAACCTCTGACGCTTTTTATGTCTCCTTCCCTGTCTCAGTCATCCCACCATCTCTTTTCATCACCCCCCATCCCCAACGTGCACGCATACACATAATACATCCCCCATCCCCCCGTCTAATATCACTTAACAGTTAAGACGTTAAAGTAAAGAAAGAAAAACCAACCAACAAAAAAACAAACAAACAAAAAACCCAACAACAAAACACACACACACACACACACACACACACACACACACGCACGCACGCACGCACAAAATCACACAATTTCAAATAGACACACAATACGTTTTTATGTGAGCCTTTAGGTTAAAGCCTTTTAAAACCTGGCTCTTATGAGATATCGTTGAAAAAGGTTATTGATAAAATCTCGTGACAGTTGAAGATTTCTTGCCTCAAAGTCCAAATGCTACGTGTACAACTTACATTTAATTATCCAAACACTCTTGGGGGGGATTTCGGATTTTGCCCCCGTCTAAAATCATTTGTCATCTATGCGCATACACGTTATACCCAATAACACTCCCGCACGTGCATAAGAGAAAGGCAGGAGAAAAAGAGAGAAAAACAATCACACAGATACCCCCCCGCCCCCCTTCACCTCTGCGCCCTTTGTTGCTTAACTCTTTCCATACGAACGGCGAAAGAGACGACGTTAACAGCGTTTCACCCCAATTACCATCATCAAAATATTGCAAGCGGAAGGCTCTTACACTGAAGACGTGAATGTTGACAAAAAATACAACAATTCTGACGACGGAAGCTAAAGGTTGGGTCATTCAGACACCCACTGGACATCCGAGGGGTCTGTGTAGAGGAGAAGAGAGGACTGGCCGTACTGAGTGAGTTAAACTGGATTGATGATACTTTCCAACACTTTTTCCCCCCGTGTCAGGGAGGTATTTGTCAGACCGACAAACCAAGTTCTATGAGGAAGCAGAGGGGTGGTGGTGGTGGAGGTAGTGGTGGTGGTGGAGGAGGAAAAGACAAAAAAAAGACTTGGGTCTCTGGGCGCGTTTGTCATGAGCTGCCCAGGACGTCTGATTCAGTGTGGGTGTTTTAATATCGGAATTGACAGATCCTTCTCCCTCCGGCTCCTCGGCTGGGACTCCGGAGAGCAGGGTTTACATATGGTTAAAGCGTTGGACTTTCAATCTGAGGGTCCCGGGTTCGAATCTCGGTTAACGGTGCCTGGTGGGTAGAGGGTGGAGATTTTTTTTTTTTCTCTGGCCTCCCAGGTCAACATATGTGCAGACCTGCTAGTGCCTGAACCGCCCCTTCGTGTGTATACGCAAGCAGAGGATAAAATTCGCACCGTTAAAGATCCTGTGATCCATGTCAGCGTTTGGTGGGTTATGGAAACAAGAACACACCCAGCATGCACACCCCCGAAAACGGGAGTATGGCTGCCTACGTGGCGGGGTAAATAAACAATATGGTCATGCACGTAAAATGTTACAGGTTTGTCTGAGTGTGTATGCGTGTGCGTGCCTGAAAACTGATTGAATGACACAGGAAACGAATGATGAGCGCCCAATGGCAGCCTGTTGTGCAAATGACCCCAAAATTGTGAAGCGCTTAGAGCTTGGTCTCCAGCCGAGACCGTGCATAGGCGCTATGCAATGTATCCTTATCACTATCATTCATTCACATGCAAGGGGAAGAGAAAGCTGAGGCTTTTGTCTTGAGTTCTTCGTCTCTCTGGCGTTTTCCATTATTTCCTGTAAAAAAAACAAAAACACCTCTGTCCTTTCTGGTTGTTTTTTTTTTTTCGCCCCTGTGTGGTCGGTCAACAGTGCTGAAAACATTAGTGAGATGAACTGTTTTTGGTGGGTTTTTTTTTTCATACTTGAGATGTTTGTGTGGGGGCAGATTTATGTCTGTTCTGGTTTGAGGTGGGGTTTTTTGGGTATGTGTGTGTGTGTGTGGGAGGGGGGAGGTGAGGGGGGACGGTGTGTGTGTGTGGGTGTATATCTATTTTTTTTTTATCGATTGGTTCTCTTTTTCTTCTTCTTCGTTCGTGGGCTGCAACTCCCAAGTTCACTCGCACGTATACGAGTGGGCTTTTACGTGTATTACCGTTTTTACCACGCCATGTAGGCAGCCAAACTCCGCTTTCGGGGGTGTTTCGGGGGCATGTTCATGCATGTTGGTTTGTTCTTGTTTCCTTAACCCACCGAACGTTGACATGGATAACAGGATCTTTAACGTGCGTATTTTGATCTTCTGCTTGCGTATCCACACGAAGGGGGTTCAGGCACCAGCAGGTCTGCATCTATGATGACCTGGGAGATTGGAAAAAATCTCCACCCTTTACAACCCCGCCGTTACCGAGACTCGAACCCAGGACCCTCAGATTGAAAGTCCAACGCTTTAACCACTCAGCTTTTGCGCCCGTCGATCGATTGGTTGGTTAATAAGGACACATATGGGCACCTACCCTTGGTCATAGACCCCAACTCCAAGCTCTTTATCATCTGTAGCATGGTTTTCATTCAAACGTTTTCTTTTTTTCTTTAAAAAAAAGTGTTATTTTTGTCCGGATTTGGTGTATTATTTTTCTCATTTCATCTGCCTTTTTGTGTGTTTTTCTTCTTCCAGCACTGAGATGGTCTTTGCAGTCAGCTTGGCTGTGAACGTCACAAAGTGAATTGGATCCTGTTCGCTTGAGATGTCTTGTGTCCAGCAGATTGCGTGTCTGATCTGACGTGAGATCTTCGTCGTTGTTGTTGTTTTCTTTTTCGATGAGGAATCTTCCGCTGAAAGCACAACTCGAATCGTTCTTCAATATCAGTGTCACGCTGCACTTTGAAAAAAAACAAAACCCACAAACCCCCCCCAAAAAAAAACAACAGCCACAATCCATATATTGAATCAGATTCGATTTTACCATCAGCACAGCAATGCAATCCATGGCTTAAAAAAAACAACAACAACCAAATAACAAAACAAAAAGCACATAGAATTTGGAAGGGGTGACATCTTTGCACGGTTATTGTGAAAGACTTACTACTACTGCTACTATTACTGCTGCCAATGGATGTTTATATAGCACACTATCCAGAAATCTGTTTTAGATGCTATACAGCAACACATTTTTCTTTTTACATAACACATTACATCAATGTTACGTATACACATAAAAATGTTTGACTTAACGCGTCATACATCTTTCGCGTCATACATCTTTCGTATCTGCCCGCCTTCATCAAGTTGAAGATTCTGGCATTTACAAAGGTTCCGGTTTGCTGTTGTGTTGTGGGGTTTGTTTAGGGAGTCGGTGCCTCACTAAGGGGACTGGACAAGGAGGCTGGGGCCACTCACCCCTCTTTCAGGCCTCTGGTCAGTGTTGGTACATGATAGATAAGGGGGAGAATAGACAAGATGTCATTTACAGAAGAAAAAAAACAACAGCTACAAAAAACAAACAAACAAAAAAACACATTTGTATTTGTATTTCTTTTTATCACAACAGATTTCTCTGTGTGAAATTCGGGCTGCTCTCCCCAGGGAGAGCGCGTCGCTACACTACAGCGCCACCCTTTTTTTGTATTTTTTTTCCGGCGTGCAGTTTTATTTGTTTTTGCCTATCGAAGTAGAGTTTTCTTCAGAATTTTGCCAGGAACAACGTGATTCGAACCAGCGCGCTCAGATTTTCTCGCTTCCTTGGCAGACGCGTTACCTCTAGGCTAACACTCCACATTTATATATGGGACTTAAACCCTTGGACACAGGATTCCTAGATTACCACACAGCCACCGTGCAACATGCGGTTGACAAAACATGGCCGTGTGCCAGCAGTGGAGGCAAAAGATAATTCGAGATGGAAGAGATTCTGGTCTCTGGTGACACGCCACTGGTGAAGACTGTCTACATTCGTTGTGAAAGCTTTAACTTTTGAAACTTGGCAGATTCTGTCTGCAGCTCCTCCTCCTCCTTCCCATCCTCCTCCTCCTCCTTCTCCTCATACGCCGGGTCAGCTGACAGACGAAGGCTGACATTTTGAGAGACAGGGGGAAGCAACAGAACTGGTTTGTCGGAGTGGCGTCCCCTGGCGTTCACAGTGAGCTGTTTGGCCTGGTACGTTCTGTTTGTCCCTGGCAGAGCTCAG